>NC_091131.1:42539240-42591740 GCF_040183065.1 Periplaneta americana
TCCGATCTTTGATCTGTAAAATTGGACTCTCATCGGTAGCCTTTCTGCTGCCATTCGTTGCACTTGAGTCAACCACTTATGCATCCTGATAACATTTCAGAAAATTCTCGTGTCCTCCTATTATCTTCCGGTTTGTTATCAGCCAGCTGTGAACCTTCTTGCATGGAACATCTGTCGATACCGCAATGTAGTTGTTGCGAAATACTGTTCGTATACAATTAAACAACGCGATGAGAAGTAATAATAAATTAGTCAAATTTCCTTGAATTTGTTGTGTTATTCTCAAGGCTACCGTTGTTAATACTGGACGAGTGCCTTGAAAACTGCTCCACTTCCCAAATGTTTCATATGTTACATTGAGCTACAAACCATATGGAGTTCAAACAGCATTGAGAGATAAGCAAAGAATCAATTATCTCTATGTGATCAGCAGTTGTGAAATGTCAAGTGTAACATTTTTCTCATCGCGTCGGCGTCTGAGAGCGATAAGAATAAAACGAAGACTGACATGTGCATAACTGACTTCAATGCCGGAGCACTGTGGACTCTCAGACAATGAATGCATGTATTCCCCTGCAAATGTAGGCTCATTAATGTAATTTCTGGCCCTAAAGGTACTTGTCCAAAGTGCAACTTAAATTGCATGCAATGTTGTTACTTGCGCAACAAAAGTTGCACATCGTGTTTACACAAGTCAATAAATGCATGAAATTCGAGTTGCGCGACTTTAAGAATGGCACTATTACATGAAATTAAAGCCCGGTCCAGACGGTTTACTTGCACATACAAAACGTTTCAAGTAAGAAGAAGCATGTGGACAGTAAAACTGAGCGAAGACTGGACACTGAGTTGGAGGCATTCACTTCTAAAAATCGCTCAGTTTTACGATCCACACGCTCCTTCTTACTTGCAAACTTTTTGCATGTTCAAGTGAAACGTAGGGTTCCCAATCGTCCCGTTTTTCCCAGGACAGTCCCGTTTTGTGATCATATGTCCCGGTGTCCCGACTTTTTTTTCAAATGTCCCGCTTTTGAATGGCCTTCCTAAAAATGGATTATGAAAGTTATCTTTTCAATAAGTAACGCTCTGGTAACTAATTCATAGAACTTTATTTCTATTGCAATGTTGGTGATACTTAGAGCGATGCTCTTTTCTTCTCTCTCCATGTTTATGTTGGCAGTATTAGTTGTAATTTCCGCTTCCAATTACATTCAGTATCATAGCTTCATAGCAGAAAGTTGAGGTTGTATAGTGCATTATAATTTTGTAATGTTTTTCAACATGCCGAAACTAATTGCAGTATAAACGATATCAGAAGAGAATTCCCTTTCATCAAAGGTGCGGATGAAAATGTGGAATATACATTGTGCAATTCTAGATTTTGTATTTCACATGTTGGTCAGTCAGACATAGTCAATCACGTCCATAAATCTGAGAAATACTTGAATGCATCTTAAAATATTATCTTCACTCATTTTTACAGTATCTACCATGAAGTTGTATTTTAATAATAATAATAATAATAATAATAATAATAATAATAATAATAATAATAATAATAATAATAATTTCAAGGTTTGCTGAATGGGCACTAGGATGTATTTTTATAATTTGATTAAAATGTGATTGTGACGTATGTGATGGATTTATTTAAAAATTTGCAGTTTTTATTGTGTCCCTTTTTTTACAAAATGTCCCAGGTTTTTAAGTAAAAATTGGAAATATCCCAGTTTTTTTTAATTACATTATGGGAACCCTAGTAAAACGTGAAGTAAGCTGTTGCGTCTGACCGGGCTCAACAGCACGCCATTTATGTGAAGCAACTTCGTTAAAAAGCAACTTCATCTTTCACGGTTCTTGGTCAATTGTTGAGTGTCTGCTACGAACACCCTACGAGTTGTATGGAAAAGACTAAGATCTAATAGTTTAGTCCTAATTGTCCTATTTTATGCTTGTGTGTATTTCTAAGAAGCAATTATTTTCTACGTATATTGCTCAAATAATATACTGAACTGTACAATTTATAAAAAAAAAAATTCGGGGTTGTAAAGTAGGGGAGACTGTTGTACCTCTAAATACTTTTCACAATTCTACTTCCATAAAAACCACAATAAATTTAAATTTGATCCTCATGAATACCATACGAGACAAAACTACAGTTTCTTTCTAAATACTCCCAAATGCCACACAACTGCTGGATTAAAACACAGCAGAAATTTTGGACCCAAAATATATAATACATTAATTAGAGCTTACCCTGAGCTAAGTACACTTAACACACATAGATTTAAGAAACAAATCAGATTAATTATTTAATTGTTTAAGCTAATTGAGTTAAAAATTGATACTCTAATATTCATGTACTTTTCTATTTTCTATTTGTATATAGACCCTATTATTACATGTTGTATGTATTTTACCACTTATTAATGTTATTGTGCTCAATGAACTCTCTTAATTTTGTGATATATTTTGTATAACTGATCTGAACTGCGCCCGAGCACGAGCTTCTGCTCTTTCGGGCTGCAATGCCTAATGTAGCTCAAGTGTATAGTATTAAATAAATGAAATGAAATGAAATGAAATGAAATGAAAAATATGCTGATGACACAGTTGTGATTTTTAGCGGTCATCCTGGACTAGTGTATATGAAAATGCATATAATGGTATAAATGTTATTAAAAATGGCTAGATATAATTTTTTTTTTAATTTTGGGAAAGGAAATTTTTAAAATAAAAAAATGCTTGAAATAATTATTGAAGATTCCTTTACAACTTCGTGTATATATTTTCCTGTTTCATAGATCTATTAAGGATGGAAAAAAATAAAATGAAGGAATATGTAAATTTGTTCAAAGGTACAACAGGTTCATGTACCTTGGAACATTCCTTCTTGTAAGTTGGAACACATGGAATATAGGTGGGAATATAAGCCGTAAAAACTGACAATCATATTTAAAATGTATTTGCAATCATAAAACAGAGCAGGCCTCTCTGATTGAAATTTTATTTTTTGGAGGAGCAATAACTGCTTCAACAGCTTTCTTCAAGGCATCTGGACAGTGGCGGCTCCTGCATATTTCTTAAGAGGAGGAAAGAAGTTAACAGCGCAAAATGACACCTTCTTGAGAGAAACAAGCTACAAATTAGCCTACATGCATACATGTAAGTCCAGGTAGTGTTATGGTTGGCCTTCCCTTTTGTATAGCAATAATCTGTTTTTGTAAACTGAGTTTCCTAAATTGTTCAAAATATAATATGTTTTCAATGTATGACTTGAGGCTTTCCCGGCGTTTGATGTAGAATAACTCTTCTCGGGTTCTCAGCCAGGTGAGTTGGAGATTAGCTTCCAAGCTTTCGACGGCTAGCTCTGCCATCTTCTTCAGGGACGAAGCTAGCCGTCGAAAGCTTGGAAGCTAATCTCCAACTCACCTGGCTGAGAACCCGAGAAGAGTTATAATATGTTTTCACTTCCATTCATTGTTGAATAATTTCACAAATTAACAATTAGTAAATTATTTAAAAATAGCGTGTAAGAGGGCCTTAGACTAGAAATGTTTAGTTTAAATGTAGTTCTGTTTATAAGTATGCATAAGAATGCAATTATTTGACTTATTTGAACTGTTGTATCAGTGAAGCGAGGTGAGTCAGTGAAGTTATGGTTTTACAGTGCAGTGAACAGTTCCGATCAGTGATAATTTATAGCGTCAATGAAATGTGTTCTATAGTGTCAGTGAAATGTGTTACAGAGTGTCAGTGAAATGTGCTAAAGTGTCAGTGAAATGCGTCATAGTGCCACTACAGGGAATGAGATGAGAGTAAAGTGAAAGACTATTGAAACTTATGTAGGACCTATACATAATTATGTAGGTTGTGTTGTAAAATTAGGTGTTTTATTTTATGTTTTATTATTATTGTGTTAAATTGTATTGTGTATTCTTATTGTATTGTGTATAAAATTGTATATGTGTTGTAAATTGTATTATGTATTGTAAATTTTATTGTGTATTGCTGATCATTTTAACTGTGTATTGTTAATATTGTATATACCACTGCCACCGGGTGCTTGCCCACTTGCAGTGTAAATAAATACATACATACAAATTAACAATTACAAGAAAATTCACAACCTAGCAGCATTTTTCACGCACACTACAGCATCACAAGTGTTGGAAGAGACTAGCTACTAACTCGTAACCGGAACCGTTTTACGGAAATGGGAATGGGAAATAATCTGTTAGGAAAGCGAGAACACTGCACCCACCCACGTGGTCTGTGTTGCCACATGTACATTTTACAAGTTCAGTATCACATGCTTTTGAAGAATATCAGTTCTTGTAAAGTCATACTACCATTATTGTTCAAAACTGCAGGTGGCAGATTAATTTTTTTATGTTAAAATAATGTAGATTGCAGTACCTTCAATTTAAAATATATTTGTACAAAACTGACAACTTGGCTGTTGTCCTGTTTAGTAGACAATGAATGGAAGTGAATTTCAGAGGCCAAAAAGATCTGCGATACTAACTTAGAACTACTTCCTCTTTGTTTTATATAAATCCGACTTCAACTTTCATATATCCTCGAAAGTTTCAAACCATGAATATACTGTAGCTTATATAAAGTGCAATGAATATATTTTGATTTATAATTTTAAAAAAAGTTTATATGGTGTCTTTCATAGCTTTGCGTTAAAACTGTTTTTATTGTGTCTCCTCCTAGATGACGTGTTATAGTCTGGTTGAATGCCACATCGTTACATGGCAGCAGTAGCGAGCTTGCTGCAAGACCAGTCGGTTTCTATTTCCCGCCCATGCGCTGATTCAGAGGAGGATCTCCTCCCTCTCCGTTCATTTACTTGCTTTAAAACTCTGCTTCTTTCTCTGGCCGCTAGCGCGCTGTTGTCTATGTGTGTTAACTGCAGTAAAGGAGGAATGGATTGACTTTCCTCCACACAAACAATCTCGCATCCTTCTCACAGTTTTCTAGCAGCACATGAGTGCACGTGGTTTAAAACTCGATCAACCGAGGTTTTCTTATAGCTGTGAACTTAAAAATTATCGAATCTTTCTCGAATTTCAAGCATATATTATTTCATTTGGTATTTACTTTCAAAAGAAGAAAAATGTGAGGAGGACGTTCCTCCCTTCCCTCCCCCGAAGAACCGCCACTGCATCTGGATCAATTGGGGGCCTCTTAACTCCAGACTTACTTCGTAACATGATCTTAAAATAAAAGAAAAACAAAAACTGATAGTATCTCGTACCTTGGAACATGTTCCATGGTACAACATGTTTTGTGTGCACTATTAAACAAATATGGCTCCCAAAACTAGAGATTCGAATAAATCAAGGAAATTGAAATATGTTATTACTCACCAGATGATAGAGAACACACCGTACTTGAAAGATATTAACAAATACAATCTGCTTTTGTGTTAGAAAACATGTATCGTCCACACCTGTGGAGTAACGGTCAGCGCGTCTGGCTGCGAAACCAGGTGGCCCGGGTTCGAATCCCGGTCGGGACAAGTTACCTGGTTGAGGTTTTTTCCGGGGTTCTCCCTCAACCCAATACGAGCAAATGCTGGGTACTTTCGGTGCTGGACCCCGGACTCATTTCACCGGCATTATCACCTTCATTTCATTCAGACGCTAAATAACCTAGATGTTGATACAGCGTCGTAAAATAACCCAATAAAATAATAATAAAATAACATGTATCAATGAACGAAATGTTTACTTTTGGTACTAAAAAACTTCATAGTACAATACTCGACTGGTTATCAAACTCGCATTGTAAAATGAAACTCACTAGTATCGTAAATAACTAGTACAGTGAAGAATAAATACTGTAGCTTCTATGTACACATGGAAGCATTTCCTTACATTGTATTACATATGACAAAGGACCTTGAGCTTATAATGTTGAAGAACCACTATATTAAATCATACTATCATTTGCAATAAAATAACTGAATTGTTGCGAATCCCAAAATTCTTCATGACGTTCAGTTTTCTTTCTTGTTTACTTCCTACTATCTTCTCACGTATCATCCAATTGCATTGCTTCACGTATGCTTTTATTTTGTCTCCTTTCCTTTCGACCTGCACACCACAGAGATGTTTACATCCAACCAGAGACAATCGGTATCCGTCCCGTGCAGTTGTGTTCATCCCTGATGCGTGAAATAAGCTGGAGTAACGAGACAAGGCACCTACCTATATGTTTGCTCGAATTCAATTCCTCCGTCATCCTGCTGAGTCAATCATTGCAATAACTGACACCGAGGGTCTGTGTGCGGTCCTTGAGAGATAGCGGTCCACCATGGGGTAGCAGGGAGCCGAGTGTGTTGACACTATCAGACGAGTGGCGAGATAGCAGCAGAAACCAGCGCTATAAAGTGAAGGGGGAACCGCTGCACAGATGCTCAAGGTACTATATTCTATATTTACTGCTACCATTATGATAATATCGGCTCCACCGAAATTAAAAACTATCATTTCCTCTTATTCTACATTAGTCCTCCGCTGCGGCTCAAGATGTAACGGTCCACCGCTGTGGGGTAACGGTTAGTATGACTGAATATGAAACGAGCGGGTCCAGGTTCAAATTCTGGTTAGGACAAGTTACTGCTATGAGGTTTTTCCGAGGTTTTCCCTCAATCCATTAGGCCTAGTCTTCATTAATAGAGTTAGCCAAACTACTCTACTCTACCGAATTTGATAGAGTACCCGATCATACGCAAATGGAAAATAATTTATTTTATTTATTTATTTATTTATTTATTTATTTATTTATTTATTTATTTTTACCATTAATAAGCTAAATTTCACAACATTATTTTATGCAGACGATCAAGTGATAATTAGTGGCAGTGAAAATGAACTACAGAAAGCAATTTTCAGATTGAATAACGTAGCCAGTGATTTTAATATGAAAATCTCAGCAGAAAAAACAAAAACTATGGCATTTGTAGGATCACAACCATTACGGGTGAAAATTGAATTATATAATATAATTGTACAACACGTAAATACATTTAAATATTTAGGCTGCAATGTGACTTACAAGGCAAACTCAGAGACTGAAACTAAAATCAATGTTTTTAATCATTTTTGCGGAACTATACGACGAACATTGGGCAGAACAGTGAGGAAGGAGACTTTATTAAAATTTTACAAAGTTATGGTTCTACCAGCATTCCTTTATGGCAGTGAGAGTTGGACATTAAGAAAAGATCAAGAACGTAGAATTGTAGCCAGCGAAATGAAGTTCTTAAGATATGTGGCAGGTTACACATTGATAGATAAGAAGAGAAATGAAGATATAAGGAAGGAGTCAAAAATGGAAAGTTTAATCGAGACGATTAACAATTATAGAACTGATTGGATACAACATGTAGACCGAATGCCTGAAGCACGCATAACAAAAGCTGCTCTACAATATATGCCTAGAGGAAGAAGATCGCTGGGAAGACCTAGAAAGAGATGGAGAGATCAATTGTGAGGAAACGTAACAGGCCATTCGAGAGGCCTAATACTTGTTGAAGATGATGATGAAGATGATTTATTTATTTATTCTGGTAGAGTTAAGGCCATGAGGCCTTCTCTTCCACACTACCAGAAGTAAAATACATAATAAAATAATGACAAAAATAGGAAAGTCATACTTAAATATAAAAATAATTTTCATGCACATTAACAAGCTTACAAGGGCTATAATGAAATATTAACTGAACATGAAACATAATTAAGTTATTTACAATTCATATCCTAATTCTAATTTATGGTAAGCCTAAATGATAATTTATATACACACAGAATAATCTATAAAAATAGGCTAACACTCACAAATAAATTTCATGTAAAAGTATGTAATTCTTAATTCTTAATTTAAATTGATTAACCGTTCGGCAATCCCTGACATGACGAGGTAAGGAGTTCCAAAGGCGACAAACTGACACTGTGAAAGAGGATGAATAGAAAGAGGTGTGTTGAAGAGGAATGGATAGTAAGGCCTGGTGTTGATTCCGTAACGTTGTAAGATATTTAAAGCGAGTTCTCAGACATTTTGGAGTAGAAGTGAATAATATTCTAAACAGAACAGATAAAGAATGTGCTATTCTACGTTCCCTTAGGCGGACCCAAGAAAAAACTTCAAAAGATGGCGCTATATGGTCAAATTTTCCGCAGATGAAGCGGACACACACATTATGAACACGTTGTAGTCTTTCAACTAAATTGACAGTTATATTTGTCAGGAGAGAATCGCAGTAATCAAAATGGGGCATCACTAGCGAATGAATAATGTTTCTTTTTATGGAAAGAGGCAGACAGTTTCGTAAGCGATTTAGAGAGTGGAGCAATGAAAATACTTTCTTACAGATGTGAGTTACTTGACTATTCCAGTTTAATATGGTAGAGTAAAGTCATACAGCGCAAAACTGAAATCACAAAAATGAACATCAGCGTTCGTGAGGAAATCTTTGAAAATTATTGCTGAAATTTTGCTTATGAACGTGAATTCAACTCTTGAGGAAGAAAAGAATAGAACAAAGAAAATATGGATTAGAGACTGGATCAAAAGCAGGCACAGTCATGGAGTATCTGTCTTTCAACTAGGGGGAACTTGCTGAAAAGGACGTACAAGAGTATAAATTGTGTTTGAAGACGAACCCGGAAAACTTTGAGACACACTTGGTCAACACTTCAAAAATTGTCTCCAACTCAGACCACTTCATTTCTGAAGTACCACAACGAAACAAAACTAAGAACAAGGCGTCAAACACGTGGTATCTTCATAAACACTCGACTATGCCAAACCTGTTTTCATTAGTATAGTACCGTAGAATAAAAATCAGTGGAGGGGAAAGGCGAGTGGTAGAGTTACTGGGCAGGGCATAGTTGCGCCCCACGGTCAGATAAAATGCAGGATATAAAAAAGGGTCCCTGTTTTGTGGGCATAGTTGCGCCCCGTTCCCATCAGGTACAGGAAAGGGCATGGCATAGTTGCGCCCCGTTCCCATCAGGTAGAGAAAAGGGCATGGCATAGTTGCGCCCCGATGAAATAGGTAGAGAAAAAGACATTATGGAAACTCGAGCCTCGTAATCAACCAACCTTATTGATTTCTTATTCGATTTAATATTCATTATCGATACCGTTAAAATGAACACCATGAAGTTAGCAATATTTTATTAACTGTTTTTCTACTGTTTATGCAGTGATTATTGATAGCCTACAGTTAAAATGAACACCATGAAGTTGGCAGTACTTTATTAACTGACATATTCAAATGAGTGAGCCGTTGGAATATGGGGCCTTAGCAGTCCTGACATTTTATTAGTGATTTTCACACCGTCTGTGGCGTATAGTGAGGTTAATTTAAAATAAATGTTAAGTTTAGTGAAAAGGGTGAAGAGTTAATAATTCACAATGGTTCTAAGTTTCAATTTTCGAAACCCTGTACCGTAGGGTTAAGATATCGATGTAGAAACAAAAAATGCAGTTCATTTATTGTTTGTGATCAATAAAAAAGTGTTATGTTAAATATCAAAATTGATCATACGCTAGGAATACCTGATTTCAATGCAGTTATCACTGTAATATTTTTAAGTAATTTATTTATTTTATGACAATCACTTTCGTGTGTACTATGCCCATTGGGGCGCAACTATGCCATGTCCATTCTGCTACCTGATTTATTCGGGGCGCAACTATGCCATGTCCCTTCTGCTACCTGATTTATTCGGGGCGCAACTATGCCATGTCCATTCTGCTACCTGATTTATTCGGGGCGCAACTATGCCATGTCCCTTCTACTACCTGATTTATTCGGGGCGCAACTATGCCATGTCCCTTCTGCTACCTGATTTATTCGGGGCGCAACTATGCCATGTCCCTTCTGCTACCTGATTTATTCGGAGCGCAACTATGCCATGTCCCTTCTGCTACCTGATTTATTCGGGGCGCAACTATGCCATGTCCCTTCTGCTACCTGATTTATTCGGGGCGCAACTATGCCATGTCCATTCTGCTACCTGATTTATTCGGGGCGCAACTATGCCATGTCCATTCTGCTACCTGATTTATTCGGGGCGCAACTATGCCATGTCCCTTCTGCTACCTGATTTATTCGGGGCGCAACTATGCCATGTCCATTCTGCTACTCGATTTATTCGGGGCGCAACTATGCCATGTCCCTTCTGCTACCTGATTTATTCGGGGCGCAACTATGCCATGTCCCTTCTGCTACCTGATTTATTCGGGGCGCAACTATGCCATGTCCCTTCTGCTACCTGATTTATTCGGGGCGCAACTATGCCATGTCCCTTCTGCTACCTGATTTATTCGGAGCGCAACTATGCCATGTCCCTTCTGCTACCTGATTTATTCGGGGCGCAACTATGCCATGTCCCTTCTGCTACCTGATTTATTCGGGGCGTAACTATGCCATGTCCATTCTGCTACCTGGTTTATTCGGGGCGCAACTATGCCATGTCCATTCTGCTACCTGATTTATTCGGGGCGCAACTATGCCATGTCCCTTCTGCTACCTGATTTATTCGGGGTGCAACTATGCCATGTCCATTCTGCTACTTGATTTATTCGGGGCGCAACTATGCCATGTCCCTTCTCCTACCTGATTTATTCGGGGCGCAACTATGCCATGTCCCTTCTGCTACCTGATTTATTCGGGGCGCAACTATGCCATGTCCCTTCTGCTACCTGATTTATTCGGGGCGCAACTATGCCATGTCCCTTCTGCTACCTGATTTATTCGGGGCGCAACTATGCCATGTCCATTCTGCTACCTGATTTATTCGGGGCGCAACTATGCCATGTCCCTTCTGCTACCTGATTTATTCGGGGCGCAACTATGCCATGTCCATTCTGCTACCTGATTTATTCGGGGCGCAACTATGCCATGTCCATTCTGCTACCTGATTTATTCTGGGTGCAACTATGCCATGTCCATTCTGCTACCTGATTTATTCGGGGCGCAACTATGCCATGTCCATTCTGCTACCTGATTTATTCGGGGCGCAACTATGCCATGTCCATTCTGCTACCTGATTTATTCGGGGCGCAACTATGCCATGTCCATTCTGCTACCTGATTTATTCGGGGCGCAACTCTGCCATGTCCATTCTGCTACCTGATTTATTCGGGGCGCAACTATGCCATGTCCCTTCTGCTACCTGATTTATTCGGGGCGCAACTATGCCATGTCCATTCTGCTACCTGATTTATTCGGGGCGCAACTATGCCATGTCCCTTCTGCTACCTGATTTATTCGGGGCGCAACTATGCCATGTCCCATCTGCTACCTGATTTATTCGGGGCGCAACTATGCCATGTCCATTCTGCTACCTGATTTATTCGGGGCGCAACTATGCCATGTCCCTTCTGCTACCTGATTTCTTCGGGGCGCAATTATGCCATGCCTAGGCCTTCCAATTGACCGTGGGGCGCAACTATGCCATACCGGAATTACTATCCCACTGTGCAATCTTACTCTTCTCTACCATGATCAAGTACTCTACTCTACCAATTAGGTTTACATTGGTAGAGTTAAAAGGATAGTTAATACTTGTCCAAGTTACTCTACTGCTAACTCTACTAATGAAAAATGCTGGGCAACTTTCGGCTCTGAACCCTGGACTCAATTCGCTAGCATTATCACCTTCATTTCACACAGACGCTAGATAACCCTCGCAGTTGATAGAGCGTAACGTGAGCAACAACAAAACCACGTGACCGGAGTTGAATTCCTTCGCATCGATTGATGATGTGTTCAGTGATAAGTCGAAGGAAATTTCCTTTAGTCGGTGAAATTGTACCATCGTTTTCACATGAAATGGGAGAGGGCAAATACTGGACATTATATTTTAAAAAATCGACAGCTGCCTAGCTTCACTATGCTCCATATCTTTACTTACAATTACGTGTGGGTGCGATCACCTGTCGACAGGTTCATAGCTTTACTATGGGAGCGTATTCCGAATCTCAGCGCTGAGCAATCTGATGGCATCACGGTGTTCCGAATTTCAGCGATGGCATCACTGATGCTCCACCGGTGTCGCACCGGTGCCATCAGCTTGCAGAGGTGGTGGCAGTCTCCATCAGCCGCCATCATGAATCTGATTGGTTCTTGTATAGGGCGGGAATTAGCAGACGAATGACATCGTGCACTGTTTTGTCATGGCGGTGTGTTCTGCTGTATTGTTTGTAATGAGCACAACGTAAAAACAATATGTTAATGGCTTATGAGCGAACATGTCAACGGACCACTTATTACTACCGGTTCAAGAAATAAATTTTTTATGCTCTCTTTTCTTTGAACGAGATGGCAGTACGGAAATTTCGCAAAATTTTGCTAGCGTAGCACAGACAACAACTTATACAGTCGCCATGACAGCCATCGATCCTTCCAGCAGTTTTGTTCCTATTTCGCTGCAGCGTGACGTCATCGTTGTCCACCGGTCCGGTGAGATTCGGAGTACGCTGTATGCTGCTTGTCTTTACGCAGAAGGGTTAAAAAAATTAGTATTGTAAAGGGAATTCGAAGAGTACAAGGGGAATAAAAGAAGAACAATGGGAATATAAGGGGAAAAAGGGGGAATATAAGGGAAAAAGGGGGAATACAAAGAGAACAAGAGGAAGACAAGGACAGTAAGCGGAAAACAAGAACAAGAAAAATACAAAGAGGACAAGGAGACTACGAGGAGGACAAGATGAAAACAAGGAAAACAAAGGAAGACGAGGACGACAAGGATAATACAAGAAGAATAAGGAGAATGAAATGAGAAGGGAAAAAACGGAGAACAAGGACAATCGAAGAACAAGGAGAATACAAGGAAGACAAAGTGAATACGAGATAAAACAGAACAAGTAAATACAAGGAAAAAGGGAAGACAAGAAGAACAAGCGTAATACAAGGAGAACTAGGGGAAGACAAGGAAAACAAGGAAAAGACAGGGAGAATGAAAAGAAGACAAGGAGAACAATGGGAATACAAGGAGAAAAAGAGACATATGAGAATAATATGGAGGTTTCATTTTTATGAACCAATCAATTTACAAGTTCACTCCCATGCCTCGTAAGGAGAAAGACGTTAGTTCTACATTAAAAATGCAGGCATCCATTAGTGTGCGTAGATTGTATTGTCGCTATGTTTGCTTTCGATTATGGATTAGTAACGTTACTTTTATTCAATCATCTCTTTCAGATATACAAATCGTTTCCTACCCCTGTGCCTCATATTCATATGAAATTTTAAACCTTTACATTAAAAAGTTTTGAATTCTGGGCAGTGCATTTTGATTTTAAATACCATAAAGAAAATCCAAAGTTTTTTTCTGAATATCATATTTACTCCAAAATTATCAGAAATATTTAATGGAAAGCGGATCATCAAAAACTTAAAAGGCGATTAGTAAAATATCCACATACTAAGAAAATGCCGGTTGTGAAATAATTATGTGTATTATTTATGTAGAATTATTTCAGATGTTTTTCTTTCTAATTAGTACTATTAGACATCGAAAATTTCACAACTAGAAAATTGAAGAGAAAAATATAACCTAGTTCATGAAAAGAGAACTCCCCTTAGAATGGATCAAATATAACAATAATATTAAAGGCCACCGACGTAGCTCAGTCATCTAAGGCGCTTGTCTGCCGATCCGGAGTTGCGTTCGGGCGCGGATTCGTTACCCCCTTGGACTTTTTACCTAGTAGTCGGATTTTTTTCCGAGGTTTCTCTAACCGTACGGCGAATGTCAGGTAATTGTGGTGAATCCTCGGCCTCATTTCGCCAAATACCATCTATCACCAAACCCATCAACGCAAAATAACCTAGTAGTTGATACAGTATCATTAAATAATCAAGTAAAAAATTATATTAACAGTTATATCATTCATATCAGTCTTTGAAATCCCTATGAATCCAAATCCACTTCATTAATTTGCAACAACTATAGTGAATCACTGCACACTGAATCTGTTTGTGTATTTGCATGAAGTAATTAGGCTTTTATGCCACGGGCTGTATAATAAACTTAACATTTAACTATTCATGAAAACATAACGAAACGTAAATGATCTAATGAATGAATGTATTAAAACTTATACAATTTTAGTAAATACATACACATAACGCAATCTATTTCAAAGCACAGAGGAAAGTTTATATCCTTGTACAACTGGAGGGGAAAAAATGGTCGATGAGTGCAGTCTCAAATGACCAGTCAAAAGGTACAGTGTCACCAAAATTTTATGATTGTAAGTCGATACAGCTTTCACCAAAATTGTGTAATTGTAACTAGGCCTAAACTTCTATCATCTCTCATATTTAATTAAATAAAAACGTGATGCGCTCCAACTACTGAAGGTCTCTCCTACGAATACATTATTCTTGCTACAAGTATATACAGAAGCAAGTGATGTACTGAACATCTTCAGAAATGAGTGTTTTGAAACAGAGAACAGAGAGAAATCAGATGCTTTCACTTATGCCATAGTAATTAGTACAATAGGATAGTGCGTATTTACGAAACTGCACAAAACGCAAATTCGTTGGTACGAAAGTCTAGACAATAATCTTTTTATTTGATTTTTCTCTAATCTATAGATAAATTCAGAATTTAATGTAAGAAATATAAAAATTATATAGTTCTTAAAAACACTGTTATAGACGGCACAATTCCACTGTTTTATCCAGACGGCTCCAGTGTACATTGCCGAGAACGGAAACGACGAGAACGAGAACGGAAAAACTGTTAAAATACATATATTTAAATGTGAGCATTCACAGTTAACGAGAAGCTTGACGGAACCCGGGAGCGGGAACGTGAAGGCTGGCGAACTTTTAACTTTGCCATTCTCGTTTCCGATCACAGCCAACTAGATACATTCTGTTGTCATCAAAAAGCTATTTGGTCATCGAATATTTCGTAGCAAAGAAGTCGTGACATGATTTCTTCTTCTTCCATTGTTTGTATCTAACCAAGAAATTCAGTAGAACCACTTTCAATACATGCTACGTGTATATGTGACCAGATTACCACCTGAATTGAATTCATTTGGTTAACTGTGTTCATGTTGACTAACTTTTAGGCCTACTCATGAGAGAACGCCACTGGTCAATTATACACAAATATCAGGATGCGTACTATCGACTTTATATATCGTTATTGACATACATATCGATATGCATAGTGTTTCAGTTCTCGGTTTATTGTGAATAAAAAAATCTTCACGCTCACGTCGTTCACTTCCCGTTCTCGTTCTGGTTCTCGGTTTAATGTGAACAGTTATAGAGCTGAAACCTCACGCGAACCTCTTGCTTCACTCCTTGAACAATGCTTGCAATTAAATATAATTAAGTAAAAACATAATAATGGTATTTCAAGGAAAATAACAGATTCGTAGTAAAACTTGTACACACAACGAAAATTAATATAGGGTAAATTAGGGTCGTTGGACAGTCGGGCATGTTGGACACTTTATACTTCAACGTGTTACCTCGCCACTTGTGGGCACCACATTCTGCTAGAAGTCAATGACGAGTGGGGCTACTTCCGTCATTGACTTCTAGCAGAATGTGGTGCCCACAAGTGGCGAGGTAACACGTTAAAGTACAAAGTGTCCAACATGCACGACTGTCCAACAGACCCTACTTTACCCTACTGGATATAGGAATTCAACACAGAAAAACAATGTTTTTCAAATGCTCTTTCCTCTGTTCATTATAAGGAAAAAAAAAGTAATATTTACAATATTTTAAAGAAGTAAACCGGTTACTGGTATTTAAAAACTACACACGTCTTAGCTATAAATTTTGATAAAACTGGAAAAAATATGACTACAGTTTATAAATATTGGATGCAAGTTCCATATTTTAAGGGTGAATATTTGATATGAATTGCAATATTTCTATACATTTTAAAGAAACTTTTAATTGCATTTGGCAGCACGAGAGTGCCCTAAAGTTCATGGAAATACGTTGTATCTCAAATATCTGGAATGTTTGCTGTAAAAATGCTTCTACTTGTTTTGTATCTAAATTAATAAAAACAAAAACTATCACAAGTACAAATTTTGTAGAAAAGAGAAACTACTAGAAGCATTTGAAATGTGGATAAGGAGAAGAATGAGCGTGTGAAATGGACTGAGCAAATAAGAAATGAAGCTGTGATGCAAAGAGTGGGAAAAGGAGTGAATAATGTTGAAACTGATCAGGAAGAGAAAAATAAACTAGCTAAGAAGCAACTGCCTACTGAAAGATGCACTGGAAGGAATGGTGAACGGGAGAAAAGTTCAGGGCAGAAGAGGATACATTGAGATATATGGATCATATGCAAAGACTAAGAGGAAGGCGGAAAGAAAATAGGAAAGATTGGAGAATGCTGGGTTGGCAGCGAAAGACCTGCCATTGAGCATAACACTGTGAATGAATGAATGAATGAATTAATTAATTAATTAATAAAAAGCAAAATTCTGAAACATTTTAAAGTGAAAAGCGTATCTTACTGAAGTCCCACACCACATTTCCTGAAATGCGTCATCCCTGCAACGACTAGACCACGAAAATATCGCTTCATAATGTTTTTAATTTCATCCTCTTTAGGGAAATATTATCATAACATGATTGAAATGTATACTTTCTCCTACAGACGTGCAAATACAAATATTAATGTCAGAAACACAAACTCGTTTTGGCTAAAAATGGACATGTATGGTTTCTCAAGTAACTGATTATAAATTTGAATCAGAATAGAACGAAAGTACTTTTATTTAATGTTCTATCGCTTCGAATTCTCGAAGTGCACTGCCACGACTACCGCACGACCCGCCAAATCGTGCAACTTCCCCTCTCCCGCGTATCGCTAGACGACGTCATCCACTCGAACTCAAGATCAAGTTGGATACACTGCTCCTTCGTCTGTCGATCGCCTTTTACTGTATGGAATACGTCGTGTAGTGTAGAAATTATAGGCGTGACAAAACTCGGCTGAAAATGTGTCGGGTGATACAGAGATGGCTCCTAATACTGGATTGAATCTATAGACGCATTCATGTCAGAAAAGAATATTTTGTAAAATACCGGTACTACATTCCAATGAAATATTTAGGTGTAGCATATCTAATACCGTTCCACGGGTCACGATAATATTACTCGTGAGGATTCTGAACGCATGGTATCAATTATGAACATTGCGAGCAATCGATATTCTTCTATTCAGGTCGCATTAAACATGATCATTATAACGCTATTTATAACTTTCTCTAAACCCAGTGAAGCTCTATGGATATATTTTAAGGCCGGAGAATATTATTAACATGGCTTACTTTGGACCGCGTTGTCGACTTTCAGTATCTATAACAACTCTGAATGACAGAGCTCGAGCTAAAATTTACAAAATCCCTCAAAGGCCAATTTCACCAACATGTTACTAATCCACAACTAATTGTAATTTAACTTAAATACGGCAGTTAAATCGTATTTAATTCGTTTGTATTTCACCAAACTAATACACATTTAAAATAAAGTCAATTAATTTAATTCCCAATTAAGTCATCACGGCCTTCGGAATCATAGTAAAATCACAGTCTAGTACATACACATTTTGTGTGTATTTATGCATGTCATATCTACAATATGATGCAAGATCACTTCTCTACCTTTGATAGATTGTCTGACAAAAAATAAATTCATTTAAAAATGGTCAGATATCAGTATTTTCTTCTAACACAAAATAAAAAAAATGATCTATTAAGGAATGTAGTTGAAAGAGCATGATATTTTAAACGTGATGTTTTAGCAATAAAATAAAAGAAAACATGAAAAAGTTAACAAGTTTATGAGGGAAACGCTTCATCACTGCACAGTAAACTGCCATCATTTCCAATTTTGAGAAAAAAATATATATAAATATATCTTTTTTAATTGTAAAAATATATATTTTTTTGCATATAGCAGAAGGACAGTGTTTTACACATACTAATTTTCACTATTGTACAAGATACAGTAATGGAGGAAAAAAATGTTTAATATTTCGAAAATTTTACTGCTGTAAGCTGTACCTGACCCCTTAAGCCTGGTTTCAGACTTCCCCCTCAATACCCAAATTGATGTGTGTTTTTTTTTTGTATAAATTGAATTCAATTTAAATAATTAGTTATTTAGACTAGGAAGTTTTGAAATGAAAGCCCTATATTATATATATATATATATATATATATATATATATATATATATTCAGAAACTGCCTAAAAAAGCATTCATTATTTATCTATGTGCCAATGTTGTAATTGTTTTGAGTTTCATCTGGTAAATACTCAAAAAGCTGCAGTAATTGTACGCCTTCCAAAATAAACTCAGTATTTGCCGTATCATAAGTAGCTAAATATAATGAGTTACACCAGAATGAATCAAATTTATTTTGATTTAAGTCGCCAGAAATGAAATTTCTTTATAAATCCGTTGGGTAACAGACAGTGCAAAAATCTTTTTCGATTTTTATTAAAGCATTACCGCAGATGTTCTGCGGTAATAATTTGAAATACTAAGAATTATATTTACGTAATATTTCATGACATTGTTGCACCATATACTTGTATTCTGGTCGCTCCTTTCGTGGTATCCACTGGTTTCGATTAAAACTTTTTTCTTTCTTTCCGATTTTACATAGATTTGTATTTTTCAGGTGGGGATAGTTACCGGTACAGTAGGGGGTGCAGGTCGCAAATTAAACTCTCGCCCAAAAGTACGTCGCGCCTTCAAAAAGTTTGGGAACCATTGTTCTAAAGGATGCGCATGTTCATAATTATTTCACTCAGAAACAAATTCATAGATAGCTATATATCAGTTTCAAGAACTTAAGCCTAAGAGCACAGATTTTATAGCTTAGGCTGGCTCTGTTCGGGGGTCGTAAAAGAAACCCTCAGGCATGAAGGCCCTCTTGACTTAAACGGAAACAAGTCGATGAACTTATGCAAGGTTACAAAAATAACACTGAAAATAACGTGAGAACTTAACATCATGCCATAGCGTGGAAGTAGAGTGTAAGCAGTGAAAAGTACGAGGCTTTAAATACTGTGATAAATTCAATAACTGTGTAGAACGACATTATCTGTGCTATTCTTTCTGCCTCGATGGAGATGACGTATGGTTCAATTTTCTTCAGAGCACAGCGATTATCCTACGAGTTTGAGCACGGTAAGGGAGAAAAAATAAACTGAACTCTCAAACAAAAGAAGAAGAGGGCTGCCATCCGCAGCAACTGCCACATGTCTGCAATAATGAATGAAAGTAGAAAATTAACGGGCCGAACAAAGTTCAGCAAACTCTGCGCCATCAAAAAGTCGGAGAGGACCGCATCGCTCTGTATTAAACTTTTCGCTGAAATCATGTGTGAAAATGTTAACGTGCTCACAAATGAACTGAATCGTAAAACTTACTTTACTTTCTTATAACATGAAATATGAAGCTATTATTATGATTAAA
The DNA here is from genome assembly GCF_040183065.1 of Periplaneta americana. Classification (NCBI taxonomy): domain Eukaryota; kingdom Metazoa; phylum Arthropoda; class Insecta; order Blattodea; family Blattidae; genus Periplaneta; species Periplaneta americana. Next base: position 42,558,754 of record NC_091131.1, read on the forward strand.
AAAACTGATTGAGATTTTCTGGGAAATACACGTTTCAGCATCCCTAACTACGGAAAAAGTAGTTTTGCGCTAATGATGGGCGATAGTCGATAGCATCGAAACTATCGATAGATTGCTTTCAATACTATCGATCATTCAGGCGATTATTGATAATAGAGAGAAAGAGAGGAAAAAAAGGAAATATTATTCATAATGTTATAAGGGTTTCAAACTGGAGTTGTGCAACACGATATTTTTTCAGGAGTCGATTGCAACGATCCGTTCACAACTCGTCCCAATCTGTGATTCCAAGTATTCTACTCAGTGGCGATTCCTCCATGAAGGATATGAGGATGATCCTACAGTTTAATTTCGTGCCTCTGAGGATAGAAAACGTTTTAATTAAAGATTTTTATTTTCATTGCGTCCCGACGTAATAATTTCCTTTAAGCTTCTACTTTCTGTCGTGAGTTGTCACCACTGCACAGCTCAGAAATAATTTCCGAGGAACAATCCAAATATCTTACAGCAAACTAGCAGTAAAGTGCGGAGGGAGGGGTATGGCTTGAGTTTAACCGCGTTTGAGGATATGACCGCTTATCCTAATACTACAACCTATCTTTCTGGGTGGTGGAGATCCTCTCAGAGACTACAATAAGAATTTTCAAGTACCCTTGTAGCTTCTTAAATGCAGTTCATTGGTCATTTAAAAAAAAATAGTATAAACGAAATAATAAATAATTTAAAAAGATATAGTATAAAAATAAAATGAATAAAAAACAAAATTACATAAAGAAAAATAAAATAAGCTATAATAAATATAAGAATTAACAAGACTTTTAGGTGACAGGACAGCCGAAAGAATATCTTGAAGCTGTATTTGATCATTTACAGTAGAAGAATTTAACTATTGCAAGAAATTAATTGCGCAAACGTACGACGGAACATCGGCAAATATCGGGCAGTACAATGACTTAGGAGCCATTTCACAACTAAAAAGGGAAGGAGAGTCGAACTTCACTACTAATAAATCGCCAGTTCCAGAATCGTGAGTCAAAGATTAACATAGGCCTACTTGTATTGATTTTGCATGCTCTTTTATTATTATTATTATTATTATTATTATTATTATTATTATTGTTATTAATATTTGGGGGGGAAGAAATTTCGGCTAATGTATGGGACCAGTGCCCACCCAGCATCGTGTTGCACTTTGGGATAGGTAGCGATAGGTAGCGAAATCCGGTTGCTTAAGCCAGCTATAATGGCTGGAGGGATCATCGTGCTAACCACACGATACCTCCATTCTGGTTGGATGGTCGCCCACCTCTGCTTCGGCATGTGAATGTGAGGCCAGCAGCCGGCTGGTCGGTCTGGGCCCTTCAAGGGCTGCGGCGCCACGGATTATTATTATTATTGTTATTATTATTGTTATTATTATTATTATTATTAATTTCTTATTAATATTAGTTTCTGTCTTGGTCATTAGTCTTGAATCTCATATCCTACATACAAAAAATATCACGAGTCGCCACTAATTCTTCTGAATCTTAAATGAACGACACACACGATTCGACCCTTTGTAACCAAGACGCAAGGGTAGAATAAAAACGTTCTACATCTCACACAGATGGCAGAGAAAGCTCGGGAAAGATAGAGTCCATTTAGAATGAGAGTTGAAACATTGGATGGTCTCTTTTTGATTGGCTGGAACCAGTTTTCATGACTCCATTAATCTACAAAATCACGCATTAGGCCAACATCTATTTTACTACTACTCAAATTTCAGGCACGTACGAGTACTTATTACTTTTCATACTTAACTAAACAAATCCAGTTTTTTTTCTTTCCACTCAACCATCTTTTTATCATACACCATTCACCAACAAGTAAGTAATTTGACTAGGAAGTATTTGTGTTCACTAGGATCTTCAGTTCCCTTGGAAAGACTGTTTTCTAAAAGTGGAAACTCAATCAATGAAAGGCGAAACCATCTGCATTCCAATAAAGTATAAATGTTTATTTTAATGGGAAAACATCCGTGGAGCAATGGCCACATATTTACAAAACATCTAATGATGACTGATGCTGGCACCTTTTAGGACAGATTATAATACTGTGTGCTATTGGTAGACCTATGTAATTTAGATTCAATTTAATATTACTAAATTAATAGTTCAGTAGCCTACCTGTATAGATAATAATTCAGAAATATATTCAGTTCATAACAAATTAAAAAAAAGTTTGTAATGACTATAGATAGTATCGATAGTTTTGATTATAACTATCGATAGGATTATCGATTATAGAAACTACAGTTGATAGTACTATCGATACTCTTACAAGTTACCATAGCCCACCTCTATTTCGCGCATGTCTTCTGTCTGCGTACGGCGATTTCTCCTAACTTATCGGACCGACTTCGTTAATATTTAAATATCTATGAGTCAATTTATCAGGGAATGATGTACATGAAATGTAACAATCTCCATTAAAAAATAATATTTCCTTATTTGAAATCAGATCCACAAAATGGCCATTGGACGCAAGGACAAAAATTTGGACTTCACTTCAAAATGTAGAAACATTTACAATAAAAATATTCAGAATCCTCTAAGATTCGGGTGTGGAAAGAAAGAAAGAAAGCAAAACGCCGAACAAAATGAGGGGCCACTCAGCGGTACTCAGATAACACGGAAGTGGCGGGAACGCTGCAAAAAGGCCGAATGATTATTACCAAAGCAGGCCGATTAATTACTAAATAAAATGGCAACAATTCCGATTTCGCAAACAGTCGAGACAAATAACGATCGAATGTCTGCAGATCCATATCAGTGCTATTTTTAAATTATTATTATAAAATTATTAAAACATTTAATGAATATACAATAAATTTGTGGTCCTGCTAAGCATGACTTGACAGCAGGTGCCAATGTATTAATCTTTTTTTTTTTATTTTACTTGGTTATTTAACGACGCTGTATCAACTACGAGGTTAATTAGCGTCGATGGAATTGGTGATAGCGAGATGAGACCGAGGATTCGCCCGACATTTGCCTGACGGTTGGGGAAAACCTCGGAAAAAACCAATCAGGTAATCAGCCCAAGCAGGAATCGAACCCGCGTCCGAGCGCAATTCCGGATCGGTAGGCAAGCTCCTTAGCCGGTGGCCTATATTAATCTTACATCAACAGGTTTTACAGAAGAGAATAATTAATAAGTTTAGACATAATTATATAATATACTGTAAATAAATTTAAAAACATTTAAATCCTACATTTTTTCAATTTAATTATGAGTACATGACGTAAATAACTTCTTGCTCTATAAATGTAATGCTCAACCAAGATATAAGATACTTTAAGAATAATTTCATATTCCTAAAATTTCCGTAGGTTGGAATTTGATTAAAAATTCATGGCACTTGGTAATTTAGATATATGTTTTCCATAATAATTATTTATTACTGTTGAGGGTAAAATGCACCTTTTTTGACTGTGAGTGTTTTGTTCACGGCTAGGTTCTAATTTTATATTCTTCTGAAAAGAAGTAATTTAATATTACAGAATAGAAAACGTGTCAGGAATCTCAACCCGGACTAAATTCCCGTCTACGTGGACGAACTCAGTAAGGTAAAATGATTTCAATTTGCTTGAAAACAATATGTATAATAACAATGAAATTTTTATGTAAACCGTTATTTCATTTGCAAGCACTCGTGTGGACGTACCTCCGCGTCAGCTGACTGCTGGCCTCACGTCCACGTACCTCGGCATAAGTGAATGATCATCCAACCATTACATGGAATAACGTGTGGCCCTATGTTTTGAATCTAAAGGTTTCTTGCTTAATGGTGAGAAAACTATCAACATAACTTTTAGCTTAAACCAAGCATCTTAAAGTGAGCTATAGATAGAGTAGCATTTTCCTTAAGCGTGGTTCGACTCTTCTATAGTGACCAGATGATTGACAACTCAGCTGAGAGTTCGACTACTTGAAGTTAAGTTGCTAGTCTCTTGTCATAGTATAATTACTAAAAGCATTGTTTGTATTCTGATTCAGAAGATATATTTATTTTTTGTTTTTGTTTTACTACTGACTGAGTTTTATAGGTCAGTCTCTGTCAGATGCGTTTCCAATTCACTGTGGGCTAAAGCAAGGAGATGCACTATCACCTTTACTTTTTAACTTTGCTCTAGAGTATGCCATTAGGAAAGTCCAGGATAACAGAGAGGGTTTGGAATTGAACGAGTTACATCAGCTGCTTGTCTATGCGGATGACGTGAATATGTTAGGAGAAAATCCAGGAAATTTTACTGAAAGCAAGTAAAGAGATAGGTTTGGAAGTAAATCCCGAAAAGACAAAATATATGATTATGTCTCGTGACGAGAATATTGTACGAAATGGAAATATAAGAATTGGAAATTTATCTTTTGAAGAGGTGGAGAAGTTCAAATTTCTTGGAGCAACAGTAACAAATATAAATGATACTCGGGAGGAAATTAAACACAGAATAAATATGGGAAATGCCTGTTATTATTCGGTTGAGAAGCTTTTGTCGTCCAGTCTGCTGTCAAAAAATCTGAAAGTTAGAATTTATAAAACAGTTATATTACCGGTTGTTCTTTATGGTTGTGAAACATGGACTCTCACTTTGAGAGAAGAAAATAGGTTAAGGGTGTTTGAGAATAAGGTGCTTAGGAAAATATTTGGGGCTAAGAGAGATGAAGTTACAGGAGAATGGAGAAAGTTACACAACACAGAACTGCATGCATTGTATTCTTCACCTGACATAATTAGGAACATTAAATCCAGACGTTTGAGATGGGCAGGGCATGTAGCACGTATGGGCGAATCCAGAAATGCATATAGAGTGTTAGTTGGGAGGCCGGAGGGAAAAAGACCTTTAGGGAGGCCGAGACATAGATGGGAATATAATATTAAAATGGATTTGAGGGAGGTGGGATATGATAGAGAATGGATTAATCTTGCTCAGGATAGGGGCCAATGGCGGGCTTATATGAGGGCTGTAATGAACCTCCGGGTTCCTTAAAAGCCAGTAAATAAGTAAGTATTGACTGAGTTTACTTTTTTGAAGTGTATCATTATTGTAATATTATAATACAGTTTTCTAGTTGAAGCAAAATGTACCATCTTAATAATTTGCGAATACCGTAAGTTTATTGTTTTTTTATTTTAGTTTTCAAGTATAATTACGTGTTGTACAATACTTACAAATAAACTGATATTTTCTTGTGGAATATTTTAAGAGTGAGATAATGTAATTTCAGTGATTTCAAAAATCGAATGTTTATAAACTTGTTTTCCATACTTCAAAATATCAATAGTTTAGAATGCATTATTAATTACGTAAGGAGGAAATATAATATATTATGTACAACTAGGCCTACTTATATATTTATATACAGAGAAGCTATTACTATCCAGTCTGCTGTCAAAAAATCTGAAAGTTAGAATTTTTAAAACATTTATATTACTGGTTGCTCTTTATGGTTGTGAAACTTGGACTCTCACTTTCAAAGAGGAACATAGGTTAAGGGTGTTTGAGAATAAGGTGCTTAGGGAAATATTTGGGCTAAGAGGAACGAAGCTACAGGAGAATGGAGAAAGTTACACAACACAGAACTGCACTCATTGTATTCTTCACTTGACATAATTAGGAACATTAAATCCAGACGTTTAAGATTGGCAGGGCATGTAGTACGTATGGACGAACCCAGAAATGTATATAGAGTGTTAGTTGGGAGGCCGGAGGGAAAAAGACCTTTGGGGAGGCCGAGACGTAGATGGGAGGATAATATTAAAATAGATTTGAGGGAGGTGTGATGTGATGGTAGAGACTGGATTAATCTTGCTCAGGATAGGGACAGATGGCGGGCTTATTTGAGGGCGGCAATGACCTCCGGGTTCCTTAAAAGCCAGTAAATAAGTAAGTATTGACTGAGTTTACTTTTTTGAAGTGTATCATTATTGTAATATTATAATACAGTTTTCTAGTTGAAGCAAAATGTACCATCTTAATAATTTGCGAATACTGTAAGTTTTTTTTTTTTTTTTTCATTTTAGTTTTCAAGTATAATTACGTGCTGTACAATACTTACGAATAAAGTTGATATTTTCTTGTGCAATATTTGAAGTGTGAGATAATGTAATTTCAATGATTTAAAAAATCGAATGTTTATAAACTTGTTTTTCATACTTCAAAATATCAATAGTTTAGAATGCATTATTCATTACGTGAGGGGGGAAATCTAATATGTTATGTAGAAATATTTATATGTTTTACAATAAGTATGTTTAATATTACAGTGTCTAAGTAAACCGCTTGTATGAATCTATTTCAATACGAACATATTGTACGATTGCCACGCAAGCCACAACCCTTTCGTAGTGGCCAGTGACCTTGATAAGACTGGCTTGAATCACGAAATAAATAAAAACAACTATACAATATTTCTGGAGTTTTTCACAGACTCTACTTTAACCTGGCAAAAAAATATTTTAATTTGGTATTTTTATTCTAGTAGAGACTTTGCAGCACTATTATGATGTTTCTTTGACAATCTTATTTTTACGGACATGTTCACTTTGTTTGATTTCAGGTTTTACTCGTATATCCCCCGCATAAACTTCCGAGCAGCGACGCGGCGGTGAGCTGTATATATGGAACTCTCGACTTTTGCCCCCAATGTCGCCGTAGCCGGTACGTTCCTGTCAGGGCCACTTCGCTCGCAGACAGATACTGATGAGTCGATTTAAGCTATGTGCGACTCCGTCACTTCTAATTTCACGTCTTCCATCTCTCACTTCTGATCGATACGGACCTCGCAGCAAAAGCGAACAAGTGCCACGAAATTCAGGCCGTCACAAAGGAAGTAAACAGCGTCATTAAGATGAACCATACTTTCTTATATTTTTTGCATTCCGAAGTAATTTAGTTTGTCATGTTTTCATTTGCTACGAACAATAAGCGAAAGCCACCTAGGGAAGAATAAAGAAGTCTATATAGTATTTGTGGACCTAGAAAACGCCTTTGACAGAATGGATTTGGAATAAACTGTTGGTGATTCTAAAGGAAATTGGCGTGGATTGGAACGAGAGGAGGCTGTTCAGTAACCTTTACATGAAACCAGTGGCGTATACTGGTTAAAGGGTTTGGGCTACCGCTGACCCTATTATTACACAAAATATATCTAACAATTACTTTAATTTTAATTACTATGGTAAAACTAATAATACAAAATTATTACATTATGTTATATTATAAACTTTTTCTTTTGTAATTTCCTTGGGCTACCGCCGGTAGCCCGCAAAATACGCCCCTGCATGAAACAACGAGTCAAAGTCAGGACAGGAGAAGAAATGTCAGAAGGAAGTGAAATAGAGAAAGGAGTACAAGGATGCCCTTTATCACCTACTCTGTTCAACATCTATTTGGAGGATTTAGTGAAGAACTGTTTTCAGAACATGGGAGGAGTGATAGTAGGAGGAAGAAGAATAAAGTGTGTAAGATTTCCTGATGATATGGCGTTGTTAGCAGAAGAGGAGATGATACTAAGGGATATGCTACTGGAGTTAAATGACAGGTATGAGCAGTATGGAATGAAGATAAATGCCAATAAGACAAAGACCATGGTCATAGGAAGAAAAGTAAAGAAGGTAAACATTCTTACTTACTTACTGGCTTTTAAGGAACCCGGAGGTTCATTGCCGTCCTCACATAAGCCCGCCATTGGTCCCTATCCTGAGCAAGATTAATCCATTCTCTATCATCATATCCCACCTCCCTCAAATCCATTTTAATATTATCTTCCCATCTACGTCTCGGCCTCCCTAAAGATCTTTTTCCCTCCGGCCTCCCAACTAACATTCTATATGCATTTCTGGATTCGCCCATTCGTGCTACATGCTTGCCCATCTCAAACATAAGAATTATAAACGAGGCAGCAGAGCAAGTGTACGTACAGCTTCATATACTTAGGGTGCTGCCAAGAAGTCAAAAGGAGGATAGCAATGGCAAAGGAAGCTTTTAATAGAAAAAGTAGCATCTTCTGCGGACCTCTGGAGAAAGGACTAGAGACTATTAAAGTGCTTTGTGTGGAGTGTATCATTGTATGGGGCAGAAACATGGACATTACGACGAAATGAACAGAAGCGAATAGAAGCATTTGAAATGGATATGGAGAAGGATGGAGCATGTGAAATAGACAGAGTAAGACACGAAGCTGTGTAGGAAAGAGTGGATGAAGAAAGAATGATGCTGAAACTGATCAGAAAGAGGAAAAGGAATTGGCTGGGTCACTGGTTGAGAAGAAATTGCCTACAGAAGGATGCACTGGAAGGAATGGTGAACGCAAGAAGAGTTCGTGGCAGAAGAAGATATCAGATAATAGACGACATTAAGATATATGGATCATATGCGGAGACAAAGAGTAAGGCAGAAAATAGGAAAGACTGGAGAATGCTGGGTTTGCAGTGAAAGACCTGTCCTTGGGACGAACACTATGAATGAAAATGAATGTTTTCAGTGACATTTCTGTCTACGTTACTGCAAACTTACGTTATACCATAAAGTAGCTGTTTATATACAGAGCGATCCATATTTATAGCAAAATTTTCAACCATTTATACACAAATGACATTACATAAGAGGATGAAATTAGAATGAAACAATAGTATAGTCATTAGGATTACTTAAAATTCAACGTAAGCAACAGCATTTGCTGCACATTTTGTCAGAAGTGGCTAGACGTTCTGTACTGTCCTCACAAACATATAATTTGACACCCGACCACACTCCTCTCCAATAACCGCTTTTAAAGTAATGACGTCCCGAGATTTCCTGGCATACACTCTTATTTAATGTTTCCCCTACAGAAAAAAGCCCAACGGTGTTAAATCTGAACTTCTTGCAGGCCACGGCGCCCGATAACTCGTCCAGGAAAAGCAACGGTAAGCCATTCCCGTTATCAATGCAAAATGGGGCGGTGCACCGTCGTGCATGAAGAGCACAACATCAGCATCATCCCACCTCCATTGGAGCAGCAATTCGGGTATGATCATACAAAGACAGTCTTGTTATGGTTACTGCTTCAAGGTCTGTTTCTTTATACAAAACATTTTACAGAAAATTTTCTGATTAAATGCACATGTTTCGGACCGCACCGAGAATAACATTAAACTTAAGCTTCATTTATGCTTCAAATGGAATGGAACACAGTACATATGACTGTTTATGCTATTACAGTGCAACAAAAAGTTGGATATAAATATGGGTCGCCCTGTATTTTAATAATTTATTCATTTCTGTTACGTTGAAATTCCAGTCGAATGCCATTTTTTTCACAATACATTGTTGCTTTCTAAAGTACCGTATGTGACCCATTTACAGGGTGAGTCAGAAATATAGTTACACGTTTGATCGCATCGTGTGATGACAGTATTATGGCTACAGGAAATAAGACATTACCGTTCAAAAGGCAATTCTTCAAATTGAAGATCACTACACAACAATAACAACTAGAGTCATTTTACTGCCTCAAAATTCTCGCAGTTCACATTCAAGCAATATCGAAAACGCTTTGGAAAGTCACTTATTGCTTTACGATACATGTCCACCGGAATAGCACGAATTACTTCCTCAATTGCTGTTTTGAGCACGTCGATATCTCGCGGTTTCCGAGCGTAAACCTGGTCCTTCAGATAACTCTACAACGAATATAGTCACAGGCTATGAGATCGGGGGAGCGGGCTGGTCATGCTATAGGTCCTCTCCTTCCCAACCACCTACTTGGCAATTCGCGATTAAGAATTTCCCTCGCCGCAATAGCATAGTGAATGGGTGCACCGTCCTGCTGGAATAAGCAACGTTCGTGTTCATCATTTTGCATCACTAGCGCCACAATTCATTAAGGATTTCACAATACCGACATTCTGGACGTAATAAGGAAGGTTTCTAACTAGTGATCAATAATCGTTTAAATGATTCCAGTCCATGCCAACATTTTTTGGTTTTTGTTTTACTCTGTACAGCATCTTATCAAATCTGCTAAGCACAATAAAGGTGACACACGGAATATTTAGAATGGATCAATGCGGACTAAAAATGATTCCTGGAACAATATTCGAGTATCACTGATTTTTTTAATTTAAAGAAATCTAGTCGTCGAAGCGTTTCTTCTAAGTGCTCAGAACCTCTCAAGAGAGATTTCTGTTGAAACTTCATGTGCAGGCTACGTCACTCCTTCAGATAATCCTCAGCAATTTTTGTTGCTCACAAAGGGATTTGTTTAATACACCATCTGCATAACAACGCAGTCTGGCGCCCCTTCCAAGAGAATTTGATCTATTCCGGGTTAGTAGCAATTCTCTTTGAGAGCTTACGAGACGGGGCGAGGGGAGGAAGAAAGAGAAAAAGGATTAGTTTAGGAGTCACTCTTCCAGACGGAGTCAAGAGTTGGTATGCACACACGAGGACGATCATAAAATTGATATTTGCACAAATGCAAAGGGAAATACAAGCACTACTTCTTGGTCAATGTATCAGAAGGGACTGTCGTTTGTGTCATACTTTTACGAAGACAAATAGCAAAGAACCTCTTATCTCGAGAGACGGAATTTGCAAGTTCAGGCATTTTGATATTGCACGTAATTCTAGAAGCTACATTATAAATGTCTATATGTCTGTGAAGATAGCTTTAGTTTTATATAAGGCAATTCGAGAACGCATACATCCATTTTGATTAAATTTGGTTCTAAATAAATAACAAAAAATAAAATTGAAAAAGATACTATAATTATTTAACAATATCTGGATCACAGATCTAAAGTTAAGATAGCTAAAATGAAACAATATGTGCTATTTGCGTCCTTTTCATAGCTCAGTTGCTAGAGCACTGACTTATGACCACACACCCGAGTTCGAATCCCGGTGATAGCAGGGACATGTTTGTATGTATGTATGTATATATGTATGATCCACAAACGATTAGGGAAAATACGGGAATTTTGCTGGAAGCAAGTAAAGAGATAGGTTTAGAAGTAAATCTCGAAAAGACAAAGTTATGATTATGTCTCGTAGCCAGAATATTGTACGAAATGGAAATATAAGAATTGGAAATTTATCTTTTGAAGAGGTGGAGAAGTTTAAATATCTTGGAGCAACAGTAACAAATATAAATGATACTCGGGAGGAAATTAAACACAGAATAAATATGGGAAATGCCTGTTATTATTCGGTTGAAAAGCTTTTATCATCCAGTCTGCTGTCAAAAAATCTGAAAGTTAGAATTTATAGAACAGTTATATTACCGGTTGTTCTTTATGGTTGTGAAACTTGGACTCTCACTTTGAGAGAGGAACATAGGTTAAGGGTGTTTGAGAATAAGGTGCTTAGGAAAATATTTAGGGCTAAGAGGGATGACGTTACAGGAGAATGGAGAAAGTTGCACAACACAGAACTGCACGCATTGTATTCTTCACCTGACATAATTAGGAACATTAAATCCAGACGTTTGAGATGGGCAGGGCATGTAGCACGTATGAGCGAATCCAGAAAAGCATATAGAGTGTTAGTTGGGAGGCCGGAGGGAAAAAGACCTTTGGGGAGGCTGAGACGTAGATGGGAAGATAATATTAAAATGGATTTGAGGGAGGTAGGATATGATGGTAGAGATTGGATTAATCTTGCTTAGGATAGGGACCAATGGCGGGCTTATGTGAGGGCGGCAATGAACCTACGGGTTCTTTAAAAGCCAGTAAGTAAGTAGTAGTGTTAGTTGGGAGGCCGGAGGGAAAAAGACCTTTAGGGAGGCCGAGACGTAGATGGGAAGATAATATTAAAATGGATTTGAGGGAGGTGGGATATGATGATAGAGAATGGATTAATCTTGCTCAGGATAGGGACCAATGGCGGGCTTATGTGAGGGCGGCAATGAACCTACGGGTTCTTTAAAAGCCAGTAAGTAAGTAGTAGTGTTAGTTGGGAGGCCGGAGGGAAAAAGACCTTTAGGGAGGCCGAGACGTAGATGGGAAGATAATATTAAAATGGATTTGAGGGAGGTGGGATATGATGATAGAGAATGGATTAATCTTGCTCAGGATAGGGACCAATGGCGGGCTTATGTGAGGGCGGCAATGAACCTCCGGGTTCCTTAAAAGCCAGTAAATAAGTATGTATGTATGTATGTATGTATGTATGTATGTATGTATTTATTTATTTGTTTATTTCTTTATTTATTTATTGTTCCGGGGCCGGGTATTATAGTCACTTTCTAGTTACCACAACTTAATAATTACTCATACGCATGATGAAAACATTAATCATATTTCAGTTATCTTATGATCAGTTATCAGATTTGTTTCTTAAGTTCTCTGATCTTCATTTCAAAGCGTGATGAAAAACATTAATCACATTTCAGTCATCTTACGATCAGTTATCAGGCTTGTTTCTTAAGTTCTCTGATCTTCATTTCAAAGCATGAGGAAAAACATTAATCACATTTCAGTCATCTTACGATCAGTTATCAGACTTGTTTCTTAAATTCTCTGATCTTCATTTCAAAGCGTGATGAAAAACATTAATCGCATTTCCGTCATCTTACGATCAGTTATCAGACTTGTTTCTTAAGTTCTCTGATCTTCATTTCAAAGCGTGATGAAAAACATTAATCACATTTCAGTCATCTTATGATCAGTTATCAGACTTGTTTCTTAAGTTCTCTGATCTTCATTTCAAAGCATGATGAAAAACATTAATCATATTTCAGTCATCTTACGATCAGTTAACAGATTTGTTTCTTAAGTTCTCTGATCGTCATATCAATGGACGCGCAACTAACTTCTCTCCACACCTTCTTAGATTGTATTAGCACAGTCTAGTATATACAGTCACGAAGCTCAATATGTAATAAAAATGCATCCATAGATAGTTGCTAACCACTAGGATCGCTACTATTGCCTCATTACAGACAATGCGAAATAGTACCTGCATAGTCTATTGTTTCTAGCAACCTTACAACTCAAGCTTCGTGACTGTATATACTAGATTGTGGTATTAGCCTCGCACAGACTACCGACCACTGCAGCTCAGGCAGCGGCACCAAGTTTAAATAAGTGGAGCACAAAAATATGCGTAATTTCGTTACCCAAGAGCATTAAAGTCTTTTAAATTCGTTACATATTCTTACTTTCATTACCAATTGCTGAAATTAGTTACTTTTTAGTTACTTTCGTCACCGGTAGACACCCTGCTTAATCAATTACAAATCAACTTAAATTAATTACATAACAACTTAATTCATTACACATCAACTTAATTACACATCCTATTACATATTAGATTGATTAATTACGTGCAAACTTGATTAGTTACATATCAACTTAATTAGCTAATTTACAGGATACCATAATTAATTTTAAATTTCCCTAGGGGAGGGCAGCCCTCAAAAGCCACTGCAGGCAGCTCTCCAATTTTTTGTAGTTCTATTTATGAATGAAAATTTACAGACACGTGTTCTCAGTTGTCTACTTCTGATTTTAAATTCATAATCACTCCTACCATAATAAGCTGGCCGACAAGGAGCAAGGGGAAAATAGAACAAGAGGAATACGAGAACAAGGGGAAGAGAAGAAAAACGAGAATACAATGAGAACAGAGGGAATACGAGAAAAAGGGGAACAAGGATAACAAGGGAAACACAAGGAGATCAAAGGAATACAAACAGAACAATGCGAAGACAAGGAGAGCAAGGGAATACAATAAAAAAGGGGGAATCTAGATGAACAAAGAGGAAGTCAAGAAAATAAGGGAAATAGAAAGAGAATAAGGAGAACAAGGAGAATATAATAAGAACAAAGGGAAGAATAGGAGAACGTGGGGACAACTCCCTTAACAGTGAGTTTCTTGGGAGGAGGCAATGCTCACTAGTGGTGACTTTCTCGGGGGCATACTCATGTAGTCGGCGCGTATGCTACTCAGTTAATGGGAAGGCTTGATTCGGCCAAAGAAAAGATTGAGCTGGGCTATAATGAAGCTTGAATGAGCTACGTAGACGATAGAATGGGCTATATTGAAACCTGAAAGGGCTAAAAATTAAATAGAGTCTAAACTTGGCAATAAAGAGACTGAAATGAACCATAGACAGGCTAAAAATAATCATTAGGGGTGCTATGCATAGACATTTCGCTAGCCCGCGTTACGAGCGTGCTAAACTAGCCCCGGCTATCGACTGATTACTTGTACAAGATTCATATCATATCATATCGCTAACACTGGTTTATGAATACGAAAAACGTTAGTTTACTGATCATCCACCGGAAGCCCGCGCTAAGAATGTCTATGAATATGGCCCATAGAGACAAGTATTGGTTCACAGACTAAAATATACTAATGCTCTATGATGAGCTGGAATGGACTATAGAGAGTCTTTGTACAAAGACTGGACAATGCAATGAACAAACTGTGCTGGGTAATTGAGATGTTAGATTAGGTCACACAAAAGCATTACTTTGCTATTACGAGAATGGATTGAGGCTTTACTGAGGCTTCTATGGATGAATATCAGGTAACTTTATCAGGCGATTGGAACCCCACTCATCTTCACCACTTCCTTTCCTCCCCCATCATTCTTTCCTCATCATCTCGTTTCTGGTTTTCAGATCACTCTACCGGTGGCCTCCCGAAGCTGCTGACTCTCTCGACCGGCCTCCGTGGATTGTAGTTCAGCGATGTTGGATGGCTTTTGCAATGCACCCGAGGCGGACCTACTCGGGGGAGAAGTTTCGCCACGGACCGACAGGGGGGTCTTGGAGGAATTTACCGAAGCGGGAATGATACATGGATTCTGTCGGCTGTAGGGACCGATCGTTAAGGGAGTCATGTGCGTAGGGATCTGTGACATGCAACTCATTCCATATCGAGGGTTAGCGCAATATATCTCAATAGGTCGCAGTACTGGACCATCCGTGCCCCCTCAGTTAAATTCAATTCCATTCCGAGGCTTCAATTGAGATTAAATTGGACTGGCTAATTGACTGACATAAATGAGCTAGAAATGTTAGACTGACTATAGAGAAGCGAGAACAGATTAAGTCTATAGCGGGGCTATAGTAGACTAAAGAAAGACTTGAATGAGCTATAGAGAGGTTTGATTGAGTCTGAAGCTGGACTGACTGGCTGTTCCTGCTGCCTCGCTGTCTGGCGAGTGTGTTCGCTCTCAAGTGGCACCACATTGAGAAGGCAATGAAAACGCTTTGCCCCGTGCACTTCACTAAACACACCCTCCCGCTTGCCTGCAGGGTATTGACTCTGCAATCCACTAAGTGGTCCAAGCAATTCCAGAATCGGTTTAGCATCACAAAAGATCTCCTCTTAAAGTTCCAAGAATAAAAGACTAGAGGAATAAAACAAAGTATCTTAAAGGTTTCAGTGTTTTAACTATATTAGCATAGAATTAGACCACGTTAATTCTCTCTGCACACAGCCTGGAGGAAAAGGTCGCTGTCACAGTCATGTGTATAGAGACACATAGGTCATAGTTCATACGTAACAACTTGGAAGTTTTAGCTTCTACAAGAACAGGGTCTTTTGTACAATTTCTTTTAATCTGTTCTTAACGTCTTGTGAAGTACCTCGTCTCTTTCTTGTCTATATGTCTGGTAGTTCACATAAAAATTCAGCAATTTTATTATGACCGATATCTCATTAAACGCAGTATGTTTTAGACCCTGTTATTAGTCAATTCTTTATTAATGTCCATTTCTTTGACTTTTCTACTACCTCAAGATACCCCGGGTTGATCCAGGACATGGATCAATATTCCCACAGTGCAGCTTCATTATGGAAACCTTGGTTCAAGGATTAAGTTTAATAACATTGCCTTAAAACAAATTTCCTTGCTGTTAAAAACAATGTTTGTACTCACGAAGGCATTCGACATTAGTATTTCTTCATTCTAATTATTTTTTTAGTATTTTGAGCACTCTGTGTTTTAGTCAAATTTAATTATAGGTGTATCAAATTTGAATATGTGATGCAGAATAGATAGAAAGCATAATTTTTGCTATATCGATGGTTGAGAATCAGACTGTTCTAAGTCCAAATTTTTATAAGAAAGAAATCTGTGTTTCATTGTGTTCCAGTTCTTGTCTGAATCGAACAAAATTGTAAATATTCCCCTCCATAAGGTTGCTCTGAAGCTATTCCAAATTGTTTCATGAAGCTTTGAATGTCAGGAGCTTAAAATAGCTCTTCTGAAAAAAAAAATAGTAAAATGGACTTGGAACAGTCTGGTTCTGGGTCATCGATATATCCTTTAAATTTCGAATTATTTCCTTCAAAATGTATATTTCTTTTTACTCTGGTAATAATAGAAATTATTATTCGAGGCACAAATTTACACAAAATCTATATTTGAAACTGACTAGAGCTTGGTGTCTTTGTGCCTGCAAAATTTCATAAAGACTGGATATAAAACATATGGCCAGAAATATTAAAAATAAGCTACGGTAAATGGCAATTTGAAAGTAGTATTTTCATTCTACTTCCCACACAGCCATTATAAAAACATTTTTAAATCAACCAAGACGAGGAATTGAACAAATTTTGTTTGGCAGTTTCAAAGTACACATAGCAGGCCTAGTAGAGTTTTGACTGTAAAAGAAAATCCCTAATATTTTCACATTTTTCCAATTGCAATTTAAAAATACTATTTTCATTCTATTGCCTACACAGACATCATAAACATATTTTTAAGGGGTTAGGTACAGCTTACAGCAGAAAAATTTTGGAAATATTCAACATTTTTTTTCCTCCATTACTGTATCTTGCACAATAATGAAAACTGGTATGTATAAAACACTGTCCTTCTGCTATATGAAAAAAATATTTTAAGATTAAAAAAATTATATATATATATATATATATATATATATATATTTCTTTTTTCAAAATTCATAATGTGCAGTTCACTGTGCAGTGATGAAGTGTTTCCCTCATAACTCATAAACTTGTTAACTTTTTCATGTTCTTTTTTTCATTTTATTGCTGAAACTCATGTTTACAATATCATGCGCTTTCAACTATATTCCTTAATAAATCATATATTTTTTATTTTGTGTTAGAAAAAAATTCTGATATTTGACCATTTTGTAAAATGAATTTATTTTTTATCTGACAATCTATCAAAGATAGAGAAGTGATCTTATATCATGTTGTAGATATGACATGCATAAATACACACAAGAAATTTCATCACAGAATGTTGGATAGTTTTTTAGTTATGTGGGAAACGCTTCATCGCTGCACAGTGAACTGAATTTTGAAAAAAATATATAAATTATTTTTTAAATTGTAAATTTTTTTTCATATAACAGAAGGACAGTGTTTTACACCTACTAATTTTCGTTATTGTACAAGATACAGTAATGGAGGGAAAAAATGTTGAATATTTCCAAAAATTTTACTGCTGTAAGCTGTACCTAACCCCTTACACCAACTTAGATGCGGAATTGAACAAATTTCTTTGGCAGGTTAAAAGTACACATAGTAGGCCTAGTGGTGTTTTAAGTGGAAAAGAAAATCCCTAAAATTCTCTCTTCTATTGTCCACAGAGACATTATAAAAACTATTTTAAATCAACTTAGACGCGGAATGAACACATTCCTTCAGCAATATGAAAGCACACATAATAATGGTGTTAAATAAACTCATTTTACACCAGAGTGTCTCTTAACAACACTCGAGACTTCGTTAATGAAGTTTTATGTATAAACTGGCCTGAAAACAGATCAGGAACGGTTGGCCTTAAGACAACAGCACCATTAATGTTCGCAAAATCAGAAAGGAGTTACGATAAAAAGAAACAATCTTGGTGCTCCCTACCATACTTAGATTAAGGTGTCATCCTATACAAGGAGTGCACGCCGGCTAATAGATGGGTGTAGTAGTGAGATAATTTAACCAGCGGAGGATGGAAAGAAGCCATGAGATGATATCGAACGTGAGTATCGTCTAAATTGTATCCGGCAGATTCCAAAATGATTGCCACGGTATGCGACGCCTCGGTGATACCGTATGAAACACTTGCTCATGTTTTGGGTTCTTGCTCGCATGGGAAAAACTTGAAAAATTTTGGGCACCATAAAATATGTTTCACCATAGCCAATGCTCTGAGGGACAGAGGATATCAACATAATGAAGAAGTTCACGGAACATTGGAAACCGGAAGCACGAGGCATATTGATATGATTGTCATCGATATTGTGTCACAGATTGGAATGTCAGAATAGAATCGTACCACGAACAACCCTCCGATGTACACAAGGAGAAAGTGTTCCGTCTGCGACCTAACCAGTCCTTATTACAAATGGAAGTACAACTTAAATACACAAATAATGTTGGCCTGATAGTTGGGGCACGAGGCAGTCTCCCGAAATTCTTCGCCAATTTCCATAAAGATTTGAGGCTGGACAACTCATTCACACAAACTTTACATGGCTCAATAATGATCTTGCGGCACCATCTTAATGGATTTCAAGGTCTCGTTTATTCTAAGAAATTATTTTATTTTCTTCTCAATAAAATTTGGAAGAGGGAGGGGAAATCTTATACACTAAAGCAATACTGTTTAGTGAGCTTGGTCTTAGGACAATCCCTGATTAGAGGAAGCCTATTCTTGTATTTTCAAGCAGTAAATGTAATTTTTGTATCACTCCTGATATAATTTTATAGCTATTTTATTTTGTGCGAGATCGTGCGTATTTGCTGGTTTTCCGCACAGAACCAATACGCGGTAAGTGTGAAATACCACATTCAGTATTCCCAAATAACAATTTCCCTCTTCTTACCGCTTAAGCGCGACATTCATTTTACTGCTTTAGGCTTTTAACATATTATTTTTAGAGACGTTTAACATAGTAATAATTATAAATTGGAAACTTACCACTGCAATTTCACCTAAATTGCAATGTTAATTATTGTTTTTAAATATTTGCAAAAATTAAGTAAAGTCTACTACTCCACGAAACTTATTGCATTCCTGATACAAGTAACATTAAGGAAGCCGTGAAAAAATCAACAAGATTCCAGATGCCGATGTTATTACTGCAATATGATATATAAGTAATATTGTTAAAATATTAAAATGAAAAATAAATCATTACATAACCTTACCGTTTGTTTTAAGTTCGCATTTATAGACTGGAGGAAAAAAAAAGACAGACGTATATCACGGCTTGCTGGAGCATAGTAACCACAGAAAACATTTTATAGCAACAATGTAGAAGAAAGATATTTTGGTTTTCCGAAGTTGCCGTCATTAAACAGAAACCAACATGGAGATTTCATTGCAACTAATTAGAAATTCGTCTTTCAGGTATGTAATAAACGATCTTCGCACAAAATAATGTACGATACACGAGCGGTATGTTTGTTTTCATGTTCTCGGAAATTAAAAAAGCTCAACTACGTTTCGCTTTTTCAACCTTTTCCTCGAACATGAAAACGTCAACATACCGCTCTTGTAACGTATATTACTATTATGTATACCCAAACAAATCAGATTGTATGTCAAATCTTAAGTCTACCTATAGACTTATGTGAATATAATTTGAGAGCTTTAGACGCTGTATAAAGAAAGAATACAAAGGGGAGAGGCTATTTTACGGTCCGCGTCTCTCTCAACTATCAGTAAAGGAACCCAAGTGTCTGCGCGATGAGTGGTTTTTCCTCTGAAAGATTCAGCAGCATTCCTGGGACTGGTATTTCGTTGCAGAGACGGACAATATTGTTATTAGATTCTTGTGAAACTGGATTCGACAAACTCCAACCAATGTACAGAGTTCTTCCACTCAGCAGAGATTTCTCTTGCTCACCAACATGACTCAACTAAGTTTGGATTTCCTCTCTTCCCCTATCTTGGTGGATCTATAACAGCTCATTTGGAAAAGGAACAGACAACTAACTGGAAGACCAAATTCGACTCTCAGAGACACTAATTCAAATCCCTCTACACTGTCACGATCTTCACTTACATTAATTATTAATTGAAAGATAAATCAAATACATTTTAAACTGTAATATTAAGAAATTAGTATATGTAAGTATAACATTAAATCAGCGGTGACCAAAGCGGGTGTCGTGATTACATCATGTAATCACAGACATTCAAACGGGTACGGAGAGTTTCCTGTACATTGCTATGTGTTTCATTCATGTACTGAAGGCAAGCAGTAGCGGTATCATGTCGCTCTACAAACTCTGTATCTACAAGCAGTAAGAGGTGGTTTTCTAAAAAATGAGAAGGAGAACTTTTTTGTTGTTCTGTCGGACAAAATGTAATATGTTTACTTTGCTCAACGGTTCAATTAGGAGTATATAGAAACATTAATTGCCACGCTGAATAATGTATTATTATTACTATTATTATTATTATTATTATTATTATTATTATTATTATTATTATTATTATTACTACTGACCACTAAGTATGTATGTGTTTCTGTATTGGATTTTATCTCAATTTTAATCTTCTTAATCTTTAGATGAGAGTAACTATTTATTAGTTATTCATTTAATAATAATATTGTAGAAAAACTGATTCAATATTATGTGTCAACGAACTGTTAAACGCCAGGAATTGATATGTTTTAAATCATAGCCAGCAAGAGAAAGATAACATAAAAAAATGTAAGGAAGTCAGCTACCTAATGGGGTTTGAAATATCTCGTACTCTAAAGCCTTTTAATAGAACAGAATTTCTCAAAAGAGTCATGATTAATATAGCTTAAATAACTTGTCCATAAGAAGTTTCTAATTTTGAAAAACTACGAATTTCTCGACCAAGTATCGAGAGAAGAATTTAGAAAATTCCTGATTATATTCAAGAGGAAGGTTAAAAAAAAGAAGCAAGAAAAATCGTATATTATTCACTGGCTCTTGATGACAGCAGTGACATTACTGATACAGCAAAGCTTGAGATTTATATCCGCGGGATTGATCAAGATGTTAGTACAGGAACCATCACTGGTTGTAGTTTTCATGCCAAGTACCTTCCTCTTAGCCTTACTTCATAGGCTGTCTGTCGCATGTAATCACTGAAGTTCGAGTTTTGGTCACAGCTGCATTAAGGGATCTGTACGTGAACGACCACAAATATTATCAGAAAATGCAGGCTCTAAATTTCTAAAATTGTACAAGGAAATGAACTCACAATTGGACAAAAATTACAAGGTACCACAACAAGACTTATTAGAACTTAAATATCTGATAAAGTTATAAAAAAGGTTACTAATAATATTTTTTTAGAATTCACGTTTTACTTTAAATTAAATTTTCCAAAATTTAAAAATTTTCACACATAATATTTCATAACTCCACAATTATCAGAGATAGAATTCTGAAATTTTGTACACTGGTTCAACATGCATTTATGCAAAAGGTAGACTGCAATAATGTCCATTTCTTTGCAAATATAAAAATTAGGTCACAAAAAATTATGTAAATTTTAATACATTTTATATAGGACAAATAAAAAATTAATTGTATTAAAATAAGCAACTCTACATGTCTGAGAGTAGTCTACTTTTCAGAAATAAGTGTTCATTACATGCAGGAAAAATATTAAAGATGTCAGAGAGATCATAACAAAGTTATGATTACCAAAATTGATGTAACTGCAGATTTTTTTTTTCATACTTTGTTAAAACTGGTTTAAAATTGTTATTAGTAACCTTTTCTATACTTTTATCAGATATTTAAGTTCTAATAAGTCTTGTTGTGGTACTTTCTAATTTCTGTCCAATTGTGAGTTCATTTTCTTATGAAAATTTAGAAATTTAGAGCCTGAATGTTCTGATAATATTTGTGACCGTTCACGTACATATACCCTTAAATGCACTGCTGACGTGCTGACTCTATGCTAGTATGTAATATAGAGACGTTTTGATGGATGAAAGTGAGATTAAAAGAACAGATAATCAAACCAAGAAGCCGCTTAATCGTCTACTTAGCATGTGCATAAGATCCACGGACTCTGTACAAAACAAATATTAACTGACACCTACTGGCAACTTCATAAACTACAGCACAGGCACGACCCTAGAGGTAATCCTCAGAACCAAATCCACATTCATTCCGTCGATACAATCATTGTTATTTCTCCGTCAAGCATAACAACGCCGACTAGGCTTATGCACAGTGAAATTCTGTTGACAGCTGTTTAATTGAAATGTAACGGAACGTTGCGACCAAATCCTAGCATCAAAATCTCTTCGAATCAAAGCTTCTAGATAACGGTTAATACTTCCAAAGCTAAGCTACTTATTCAGATCGATGTCGAGCGGGCAGCTTTTATTCTGTGCTTCAATGGGATTTATTTGGATATAAACGTCAACTAAAACAGTCCACCTTGATTACAAGTTACGCAAAATATTTTAAATACTGTATAACAAAGCTAAAAGCTGTATGGCCAGAAATTTCCCGCTATCAAGCTGTCGTATTCATACGCAGAATTACAAGTTTACAGATAAAGCAGACTGAGACTCCATTCGGTAAGAAAAATTGACCTCGACGTCCTGTATTTTCTTAACCACTTTTCTTGTTATCTGAAGTGAATAGTCAAATATGGGGACTCTGTTATGTCCCAAAGCATATGTTACTGGCTGGATGGCTTTTTTGTCGGACCATCGGATCTGTGCCCCTTCAGCGCTGTCGTCGTTCTTGGAAAGATTAACTCCTGTACTCACTCCATTCCACCCACTTTCCTCCCACCACGTTAAACAGCAGGCCACGAACCTTGCCGAATAGGGATGTTGCCAAACTTCCGTCAAACGGTGTCATGAATAACTGGTCCTCCATGCTACAATGTTATTTATTTCAATCAAAATACATCTTGTATTTCTACATTTTTTAACCTAAATCCCATGTCTCGAATAACTTTCCTTAGTTTTTCCCTCCAACTTTGGAAATTATTACTTCTCTCGCAAGCTTCAGTAATTTCTTCAATGTTGAAACTTCTTTCCGAACGGTATAAAATTCTTGTATCGTTCTTCTTAAAATACATCGGTTCATATCATCTACAATAATTAAACGTTCCCTTGGTCTGTTCTTCCCTCGTGATTCTAGCTTTTTATCTCCTGCACAGACTCCCCCTCTCCTGATTTTCTTTATTAGGAGTTCTGACCTGTCTATATAAATTACATAAAATGTTGTATTATTAGTATTAGTTAAGTACGTAATTTTAATACGTAATCAATTGAAATAAAATAAGCCTCACCTGTGATCGCAGATGCTCTTTTCGTTGCCTGATTTATAGGAAACAGATATTGACCTGTTTGTTTCTCTTCATCGCAAAATGCTATTACGTACTTGCTTAATAATATTTCTTACGCCACTCCGTGCTACGGTATTCATGTTGAGTTGACAACACTGGACTGTAAGTGCAAATATTGTAAACTGTCCCGGAAGAAGGCCAAAATTATGAGTAGTGGGGGACAGAAAGGGAGAGAGATAGGAATGCAGGGAGAGAAATGAATTACCGAGGCTGAGAAGGAATTAGGGTTCAGTTCGCATATCTTACGGGGGCACAGATCCGATGATCCGACTACATAATGCCACGCCCTATATATGCGATAAATGTCCAAGTCCGACAAGTGGCATTAGTGAATCCGACGCTAACAGGTGGGCCATCCTGACTCTAGAGCCAGGTCCCATCCACGTACGAGTAGCCTGTTATGTCCCAGGGGCCCGGAGCTCCAAGCCCTCCCTATATCAGCATGGAAGCCCGTACTATCTCCAGACTTCATTCCAGACTATTTTCATTATTGAAGATGATAAATCAAATGAGGGGGAAGTTTAGAGTGTTGCTGCAATGATAGAAGAGAAACCCTCTGCAACTTCTGCTTCGTCGACAACAAATTCCATAACGACCTGGACGGGGATCGATCCCGGGCCTCCTGGATGGAAGATCAACGCGCTAGCACCTGAGCCACAGACACGGCAGACTAGTAAGATCGGGTGCCTTTTCACGAAGAGGAGGAAATGAAATTATTCCATAAGTCATTCTGGTTATTGTGGTCCGAAATTATCGATTTCTTGCATTGTTTTATAGATGTAGAAATGTCGAATGTTTCGACGCTATGCAGGTCTATAGATTCCATCATTTCGGAAGAAAATCTTGTCTATTGCAACCGTTACCGAGGACTATTATCAAATACTGAATCAATCAAACGTTAGATGTTACTCGCTTACAATAAGATACAATAACCCAAAATTTTAGTTAAAGTACATAATAAATTATTTCCAGGCGATTCAGTAATTAAGTTACAAATCGAAGTAGCAACTTATATTATTTAAAGGCTCACCTCAAGCTATCACTGATAGATGACAGCATTAACCACGTGTCAAGATGATCGATGTGCGTGCTGTAGGCACAAGCGAAGTAGCAGTGTCTTCTTCCCAAGCCTTCTTTGTATGGTTCCACACATTTCTGGTAGTTCTACTGTTTTGTTTCTTGTATCTACACTTTCTACGGAGGTGACATCACATCTGACATCTGGAATGAGCTGCCTGCAGTGACTTTTCATAGCTGTCCGTTCCTAGAAAAAAAGTAATTTAATGTATTAGGTAAATTAGTTAATTACGTTGATATGAAAGTGTTAAATTTGCACATAATCAACCTGATATATAAACAAGATGTGGAATTAAGTTCATTTTTAATCAATTAAGTTGATATTTAATTCAGTTCATGTGCAATTAATCACGATGTTGTGTAACTAAGTTGATGTGTAATTAATTACGATGATGTGTAATTAGTTGAGTTGATGTGTAATTAATTTATATTGTAATTAAGATGATGTGTAATAGTAATAATAATAATAATAATAATAATAATAATAATAATAATAATGTTTTATTTTCGCTGGCAGAGTTAAGGCCATAAGGCCTTCTCTTCCACTCAACCAGCCTTAATCATTGTGTAATTAATTAATGAGCAGATGATGTGCAATTAGTAAAGGTGATGTGTAATTAAGTTGATTTGACATTCATTAACTTTATGTGTAATTGATTAAGTTAATATGTACTTCAATGCAAGTGTAATTAAAAAAAATTGTGTATAATTAGTTAAGTTGATCGGTAATTCAACTGATGTGTAATTAATTAAGATGGTTTGTAATTAATTAAATTGATCTGCAATGATTAAGTTTATGTTCATTGTGTAATTGATTAAATTAAAATGTATAAATAAATAAGTTGGTATGTACTGAATTAGGTTTACAAATTAGATTTACTTTAAACAATAACTTCCTTATCTTATTGTTATTATTCTTCTTGCTGTATTATTCTCGTATTGATATTATTGTTATTGTTGTAAAATTATGTAAATGTCTTTTATAATAGACTATTTGATACTTCCACCTGGAATACGCCAATTGCAGTTAATAATAAATACATATACATACATATTCATCCCAAGTATAGCGTTGGCAAAACGTTTAAGGACACTCATCCAAAACAGGTAATGGGCTACAGGCCTTAAACTTTGTGCTAACATACACATGTTATTGTTGGACCTAAAAGTATAGTAGAAATATTATATGTTAGTCAAAACCAGAGGTCTCTAGCTCTATCCATTAAAACTTTATGATACTGTTTATAATTTAATACACCTTCAAAAAAGTCATTTAGATATAACAAAAAAACTGAGGGGTTGTGGGCAAGAACATGGTAACCCACATGAAGACGAATTTTGAACTAACATGGCGATAATATGTTAAGGGACATGCTCTATCTAGTGACGAAGTAGTTTGCGTCTATCCCCATGAGATGGCTTGTTATACTTGTTTCGATAACCCACATTTCTCTTCTTTGGAATACATAACACAGTTACTTTTCCTCATTTTTATCAAAACCAATAAATTGTGGGTTACCATGTTCTTGCCCACAACCCCTCAATTATTGCTCCATAATGGCTGGAGTTAGGTTTCTGAATATTTTTATACAAGCAGGTTTACCAGGTAGCAATGATACCGTTATTGCTAAAGCTCATAAAAATGAGTGTTAAAATTTTGGGAGGGATTGAACATTTGCTAAATTTTGTGAAAACGCGATAAAATTTAGCAAGAAGAAACATTGTTTTTAATTTCTCTCCAGTGCTGCCTAGATCGTCATAATATTTCTCTTTGTATCAGAGCAGTGTACTAGGAGGCTTTGGTCACATGGCTGCTCATAGGGAGGGAATGTTTCTTCTTAATAAATTTTTATCCCTTTTCACTAAATTTAGCAAATATTCAACTCTTCCCAAAATTTTAACACACATTTTTTTATAACTTTTAGCAATAACGGTCTCATTGCTACCTGGTAGACCTGCTTATATAAAAAAATTCAGAAATCTAGCTCAAGCCGTTTTCAAGTTATAATTTGTTTGTTATATATAAATGGCTCTTTTAGGGTGCATTAAATTATAAACAATACCATAAACTTTGAATGGATAGAGCTAGACATCTCTGGTTTCTACTAAAATGTATCATTCCTACTGCATTTTCAGATTAAACAATAAAAATGTGTATGTTAGCACAAAATTTAACGCCTGTGGCTCATTACTTGTTTCGAATGGGTATCCTTAAACTTTTTGCCTACACTGTATAATGGAAATGATTGAGTTTTCTATTTCTATTTTTGACCTAATTGGTTTTCTGACCTTAAGGGGAGACAGAGGTGAATATTTCAAAATCCACAAAATGTATCCGATTTGTTTGAAATTGATCATGGATACTAAGTATGTTATTAGTAATGGACATACCAAGTTTCAACTTTCTAAGTACAATAGTTCTGTAAATATTAATAATTTTATAAAACTTTATATCGTTTGATATAAAATGCTCCATGCACCATATTGTAAGAAATTTTCAATATTTCTTTTTATTTATATGTTCAGAGAAGGTATATAAATAATGATAAGTATTAGTTTATTATGGGAATAATATAATAATACAGTTATTTTGGTTTTAATATCATACTTTTAAGGGCACAAAATCAAAAACTAACATCGGAATATCAAAATAAAGATAATAGAAATAGAAAAAAAACAAATTTTCATTTTTTCTTCAGTTTTGTTAAAAAATTTCACCTCTGCCTCCCCTTAAAAGCTATTAATTTGTTCTTTTTAACAGATATAGTAGTTTTCAGCTACTGATCGAAATATTATAGACTGTTATATATAGACTTACCTATTAGAGTTCTACGAAATGTTTATTTGGCCATTATTCAGTCTATCATTCAATATTGTATAATTGTTTGGGGTGGAAGTACAAAAATTAATCTTAGTCCGTTAAATTTACTACAAAAACGAATAATTAAAATTTGTTTGAAGAAACGTTTCGATTATCCAACTAAATTAATTTATTCTGAATTTAATGTATTTAATATTGAACAAATTTATGAGTATACGCTGTTAAAATTTTATCATAAAAATCGTAATAAGTTTGTATTACAGACACACAATTATGACACAAGACGAAATATTAATTCAACATTAGTAGAACCTAAATGTCTCACATCTGCTGGTCTAAAGCATAGCATAAATTTTGGCCCTCGGTTGTACAATGCTTTAACTAAATTACACCCAGAACTTCTAACATGTAATCCACTAACATATAACAAGAAAATTAAAAACGTGTTAATATCTTCAATTTGATTAAATAAATTTATAGCCTATATATATGAATTAATCAACCTATATTATATTTGTATTCTATAATTTTGAAATATATATTAATCCTACTTTTCACGTGCGATATTATTCTTCTCTAGTGTTAATATTATATTATATAATTCCATTGCCGCTGTAATTATATTTTAGTTTCTATTTTATTTTACGTATTTATTTATATTATTATTTTTTATTTTAATATTATATCTGAACTGCGACCGAGCACGAGCGCTGCTCATTCGGTCTCAAATTTTGTTAATACTACTGTATCTTCTTTTTATATTGCTTGTATTATTTTATTTGTATTTCTCTTTGTTTGTTTATGTAATTATATTTCTTTATTCTGTATATTTGAATTTAAATAAATAAATAAATAAATAAATAAATAAATAAATAAATATTTTCTCTTCATTGTTTGTCCTGCATCACTTGTAAAACCTTAAATACTGATTTCTCTACAGAAAATTTCATTTTTTCTATTCTTCGTCAATATTTTCATTCGTTTCTTTTTGCATTATGTACTGAGAAAGGCAATCTTGATTTAGTTTCCTCGTACCAAAATCATTTAGGAGGTAAATTTTGAATGTTTCTGTTGTATTCTTGTCCTTATTGCTTGTTGGTTTCATACATTTTGGGTTTGCAGGTAAGAAGGAAGTGGTCACTGCCAATATCGAATCCTCTAATAGTAGACTACATTATGCGAATATGGCTTTCAGGTAAAGCTCTTTGTGAAGCAGACTTGAACAATTTCAAGGAAAAAAATTGCTCCGAGGCCGTGTATGCAACCCGGGACCTTTGGCTGAACGCACCACAGCTCTTACCAACTGAGCTACCCAGGAATTTCACCCGACACCGTCTCAATCTTTCCCTTTATGTCCCCATAACTAGAGTGGGCTGACAAAACGCTAGAAACCCACATCGAGTGCACACAAACTCTGTGTGACTTGAGATATATTGTTGTTTTCTCTTAACGTACCTACAGTAACGTATGTATTATGCAAATCTGGCTCCCTGTAAAGCAGACGAACAATTTCCTGGGTAGCTCAGTTAGTAAGAGCTTTAGTGCGTTCAGCCAAAGGTTCCGGGATCGATACCCGGCCCCGGAACAATTTTCCCATGAAATTGTTCAAGTAGACTACATTAATTTTAATAGAAGGATCATAAATATTAAGTTTTCGATTTGAACTTTTCCATCAGATTCAGTTACGGAAATTGATTGCTTTGCTTGAGTAACTCATAACTCTAAAAAAAAAAAGTGATATTAACAAATTTTCCATTCTACGCTCTTATTTACCTGTTTATGTTCTGCGTACTGTGTACTTAGCTCTGTTTCAATCAATAATTCAGTATGGTACATTAGGTTGGGGAGGAATGGCAAAATCGACTCTCCATCCTTTAAATTTGCTCCAAAAAAAGGATTATCAAAATTTGTCTATATAAACACTCTGATTATCAACAAAATTAATTTTTCAGGAATTTTGGCGTATCAAATCTAGAACAAATTTATAAACAAACATTGCTGATTTACTTCCATAAAAACCACAATAAATTTAAATTTGATCCTCATGAATACCATACGAGACAAAACTACAGTTTCCTTTGTAAATACTCCCAAATGCCACACAACTCCCGGATTAAAACACAGCACAAATTTTGGACCCAAAATATATAATACATTAATTAGAGCTTACCCTGAGCTAAGTACACTTAACACACATAGATTTAAGAAACAAATCAGATTAATTATTTAACTGTTTAAGCTAATTGAGTTAAAAATTGATACTCTAATATTCATGTACTTTTGTATTTTCTATTTGTATATAGACCCTATTATTACATGCTGTATGTATTTTACCACTTATTAATGTTATTGTACTCAATGAACTCTCTTAATTTTGTGATATATTTTGTATAACTGATCTGAATTGCGCCCGAGCACGAGCTTCTGCTCTTTCGGGCTGCAATGCCTAATGTAGCTCAAGTGTAAATAAATATATTAAATAAAGATAAAATAAAATAAAATAAGTGAGTACCGTATCTCATAAGTCCCTTACACCCGAAACTATCACTGAGGGTAATTATTCGAGCACTTACATATTCGTGCTTAAAGAAGTGTTACAGATTCCAGAGACGATTTTTTAATTAAAACTTTCAGTTATAGCTGATACACGTCATTAAACCCTATCTGACTTCCAAAGGCCATTTAAGTTCTGCAAACTTTAAACAATCAAGTCATCCAATTAGATGAAGTAATCTGTCCCCTGAAACCCTACAGGGAACAGCAGATCGCTTTTTATTACCACCGCTTCATTAGACGTATTCATAGCGACTGGATATAGTGGTAGGCTACAACCAGAGTGAGCCAACATAACCAACTTCGGCAACAGTCTCATGTTAGCGGGTCTTAAAATTTCGTCGACTGGCCGCAGTAATAGAATGAGGAATTAAAAATTAAACTTCAATATCCCTTTAACTTCAATAGTACATCATCTCCTCCTCGGCGCAATAGCCACAAGAGGAATCAAGACCGAGTTGAGTACCTGCTACCTATCCATCAGCTATACAGGGTGTTTCAAAAAATACGGGGCATAATTTCAGGTATGTATTTCCCACGTGTAGACAATCAAAATAGTTCATTACAACATGTGTCCGGAAATGCTTCATTTCCGAGTTATGACCTTCAAAACATTGAAATTCACCGGAACGTTTTTCTTTCCGCAGGTCGTTGCCGTCAAAGGAGACATTAAGAGGGCACTCTGATAGTTCATTCCGAGGCGAAGGTTACATTCAGTGTTGTGTAGGCGTTAGACTGTGCGACATGTATTCAAATCAAGAGCTGGCAGAGATACACTTCATGTACGGTAAGGCGGACGGCAATGCTGCGCTGGCTCGTCGTTTGTACCAGGAGAGGTAGGCCTACCCACAGCGACAATGTCCAGATCGGAAGACATTTGTACGTCTCCATTACCGTCTGTGCGAGTATAGAAAATTTAACTCTCCTGCTTTGGGAAGGGGACGACCAAGATCTACAACTCCAGAAGTACAGGAGGAGATTCTGGAGGCTGTGAACGTGACTCCTTCTATCAGCACACGAAGGGTAGCGTTGCAAGTCAATGTTCCTCATACGACTGTCTGGAGACTATTGAAAGAGTATCAATTGTATCCTTATCATTTGCAACGTGTACAGGCCCTGTCACCAGCAGATTACCCTGCATGAGTTAGGTTCTGTCAGTGGTTCTTGAAGCAGTGTGGTTTAAATCCGAACTTTCCTGCCTTAGTATTATTTACAGATGAAGCACAGTTCACACGAGATGGCATAACAAATTTCCACAATCAGCATAACCCACGTGCAACTGTTCCATCTCATCACCAGGTGCGGTTCTCCCTCAATATGTGGGCCGGTATCATTGGTGATCGATTAGTTGGACCCCATGTACTTGTAAACAGACTTACGGGGCAGGCGTACACAAACTTCCTGGAAAACACCATACCTCATGTTTTAGAAGACACTCCACTGATCAATCGTCAATACATTCACTTCTTGCAAGTTGGCGCTCCTGCACACTTCAGTCGTACGGCTCTCCGGTACTTGGATCGAAGGTTTCCTGATCGATGGATAGGTAGAGGTGGCCGAAATGCTTGGCCTCCACGCTCACCTGATCTGAACCCTCTCGATTTCTACTTGTGGGGCCATTTAAAATCATTGGTGTATTCGTCTCCGGTGCCCTATTTGGAATCCCTTCGGAATCGAATTGTGGCATGTTCTGAGGACATACGCAATACTCCTGGAGTTTGGGATCGTGTTCGCAGGTCAATGAGACATCGATGTGAGTTCTGTATTCAAGCAAGAGGTGGACATTTTGAACATCTTCTGTAATGACAACGATCTGCGGAAAGAAAAAGGTTCCGGTGAATTTCAATGTTGTGAAGGCCATAACTCGGAAATTAAGCATTTCCTGACACATGTTGTAATGAACTATTTTGATTGTCTACATGTGGGAAATACATACCTGAAATTATGCCCCTATTTTTGAAACAACCTGTATAAAGTGAAGGAGGGTAAGTGTGCGCACCTAGTGTATTATTGTCTGTGGAATCTGTTGTATTATAGAGCAAATATTGAAAAATTGTTTATGCTCGACCATGCCGAAATGTAGTAATTATACACCTGGTAGCAGCCCTTTAATGGACCTCATTAAAGTACACCTATTCATTAAAGTTCAGGTGTCCACCAATCAGAAAATACCATTGTAGCAATATGAAAGCGCAAGTATCGATTATTCTCGAATATGGTATCGAAAGACAACTAGCGCGAGATTAGACAAAGTAAAAATGGCGAACATTAGTGATAACGAGCTGCAACTTACACCGCCGGAAATTTCGGCAAAAGCACTCGATGTGACTAATAACTTATTGCTACAAAAATCAAGAAATATGAACGAAAAATTCTATGTATATTATAATAATTCTCTAGATTATATCAAGGTCAATGTCGATATTTGTTTCTCAGAAAAAATCGATACTTTCGCGTCTGCGCACATCTCACAATTTACGAGGTATTGCACAAGGTCAGTTCCGCTCCTCAGTCAGATAAGAATAACATGAATACTTATGAATAATTTCAAGTTAGAAATATGGTCGAGCATAAAAAGTCGTATGAAACTTGACTATAATGGTAATTAAGACGCTCGTATGAAAATTATGAACCTCGCTTGCGCTCGTTTCATAAACATACTCGCGTCTTAATTACTACCATTATAGCCTCGTTGCATAATGTACTATTAATGAATGACAGTATTATACGGATTATAAATTCAACAGATGGACTTTAGGAGAAGATAGTAAACAAATGAAATTTATTATTTTTTAAGGATTGTGTTTAACTGGAATATCTTAAGTGTTCATTTTATGTTACTATGTTCTTTTAATGTGACCTGAAGATGCCAAATTAATGATGAAAACGTTTGTCATAACTTTTAAATACTACTTCATGTAATAATATAAAGGTTCAATGTATGTAATATTGTTAAGTAATTGACTGTAAGAACTTACACTATTTGATTGATACTATACTTATCGGACCCAACATGCCTTTAAAATTAAAAAGTTTAAGGACACCCATTCAAAACAGATTTGAATTCACGCCAAAACAAGATTTTTGAGGCAGATATAGAAATTTTCAGGCTTTTAATACACTTGGTCTATAACTGAGTTTTCTTTTACTCTATTCTATAGCACAATGTCCACAACAGAAATATGAGATTTAGTAATAAATTTAA